>NC_142518.1:89302500-89602500 GCF_057876585.1 Rhinolophus sinicus
CGTGTTCCTGAACATAGAGCAAAGGGATTCAGTTTTTCACCATTAATCACAAGATTAGATGAGGGCTTGTCATATATGGCCTTTATTATGTTAAGGAATTTTCCTTCTATAACTACTTTATGAAGTGTTTTAATCATAAATGGATGTTGCATCTTGTCAAATGCTTTTTCTGCATCAATTGATATAATCATATGATTTTTGTCTTTATTTCGTTTATGTGATGTACCACATTGATGGATTTGCGGATGTTCAACCATCCTTGTGCCCTGGGCATGAAACCCACCTGGTCGTGATGAATACTCTTTTTAATGCATTGTTTTATTCGATTTTCTAGAATTGTGTTTAGGATTTTTACATCTACATGCATTAGGGATATTGGTATGTAGTTTGTGTGTGTGTGTGTGTTGTCCTTACCAGGTTTTGGTATCAGGGTAATGTTGGCCTCATAAAATGAGTAAGGGAGTACAGTCTCTTCTTCAATTTTTTCGAAGAGTTTGAGCAGGATTGGTGTTAGATCCTCTTTGAAGGTTTGGTAGAATTCACTAGTGAAGACATCTGGTCACAGTCTTTTGCTTTTGGGAAGGTATTGGATGACTGATTCAGTTTCGTTACTGGTGACCGGTCTGCTTAGGTTTTCCAGTTCTTTATGGTTCAGGCTTGGAAGGCTATATGTTTCTAAGAACTTGTCCATTTCTTCTGGGTTATTGAATTTTGTGGCATAGAGTCCTTCATAGTATTCTTGGGTGAACTTTGGATTTCTCAGGTGTCCGTGATAACTTCACCTTTTTCGTTTCTGATTTTGTTAATTAGTGTCTTCTCTCTTTTTATCTAAGTTAGTCTAGCCAAGGGTTTGTCAATTTTGTTAATCTTTTCAAAGAACCAGCTCTTTCTCACATTGATTTTGTCTATTGCCTTTTTGTTTTCTATTTCATTTAGTTCTGCTGTGATTTTTGTTATGTACGTTCTTCTGCTGACATTGGGTTTCACTTGTTTTCTTTTTCTAGTTCTTTAAGGTGTAACATGAGGTAATTTATTTGGGATTTTTCTTGTTTCTTGAGATAGGTCTGTAGTGATACCAATTTCCCTCTTAAAACTGCTTTCGCTGCATCCCAAAAATTTTGGTAGGATGTAATTTCATTGTCATTTGTTTCTATTATCTTTTCATCTCTCCTCTAATTTCTTCTTTGACCCAGTCGTTCTTTGAAAGTATGTTGTTTTATCTCCTTGTATTTGTGTTTCTTCCTGCTTTCTTTTTGCACTTGATATACAATTTCAAAGCCTTGTGATCAGAGAATATGCTTGGTATGATTTCAATCTTCTTAATTTGCTGAGGCTGATTTTATGTCCCAATATATGGTCCATCTTTGAGAATGTTCCATGTACACTAGAAAATAATGTATAGTGTGATGTTTTAGGATGAATGCTCTATATATGGCAATTATGTCCATTTCATCTAATGTGTCATTTAGGGCTGCTATTTCGTTATTTATTTTCTGTTTGGATGATCTATCCATAGCTGTCAATGATGTATTTAAGTCCCCTAGTATAATTGTGTTTTGGTCAATTTCTCCCTTTAGTTCTGTTAGTAGTTGCTTGGTGTATTTCGGTGCTCCCTGATTGGGGGCATAAATATTGATGACTGTTATGTCTTCTTGTTGTACAGTCCCCTTCACCATTGTGAAATGTCCATCTTTGTCTCTTGTTATTTTTTTCACCCCGAAGTCTGTTTCATCTGATATCATTATGGCTACACCTGATTTTCTCTGGGTACCATTTGCTTGGAGTGTCAATTTCCACCCTTTCACTTTGAATCTATGTTTTTCCTTGTAGCTGAGATATGTCTCTTGGATACAGCATATGGTTGGGTTTAGTTTTTTGATCCAATCTGCTACCCTGTGTCTTTTTATTGGTGAGTTCAGTCCATTTATATTTAGGGTGATTATTGATATGTGAGGATTTCCTATCATTCTATCTTTAGTTTTCTGGTAAGGCTGTGTCTCCATTGTTTCTTTGTCCTTTTGTTGTTGTCTATTATTTGAGTGTGGTGGTATTCTATGATGTTTCCCTCTGTTTCTACTTTTATTACAGTATATATTTCAGTTCTGGATTTTTTTTTTTTTTTTGAGTGGCTACCCTTTAGTTTATGTAAAAGAAAGTTTGATATTTAGAGTATTCCTTTTTCTTCAACGCACTTACTTTCTCCATTCCCATATTCCTGTTCAGACCTTTACTCTTGCCCTTTTTATGTTTTGGTTGACACAAATTGTCCCTATTGATGGTCATCGAATAGCCTCCTTTAGTAATTCTTGTAGTGCAGGTCATGTATTAGAAAATTCCCTCAGCTTCTGTATGTCTGGAAAGGTCTTTATTTCTCCTTCATATCTAAAGGATATCTTTGCTGGATATATTATTCTTGGCTCATGATTTCTCTCTTTCAATAGTTTGAATATTTGGTTCCACTCCTTCCTGGCTTGTAGAGTTTCTGCTGAAAAATCTGATGATAATCTAATGGGCTTTCCTTTGTAAGTTACCGTCTTCTTTTCCCTGGCTGCTTTGAGTATTCTTTCATTGTTGTTGATTTTAGACAGCTTCAATACAATGTGCCTTGGAGAAGGCCTGTCAGGATTGAGGTTATTAGGTGTTCTATTTGCTTCTTGGATTTGAGGAACTAGTTCTGTCCACAAGGTTGGGAAGTTCTCATCAACAATTTGTTTGAATATATTCTCTGTTCCCTTCTCTCTTTCTTCTCCTTCTGGTATGCCCATTATTCTTATATTGCTCTTTCTGATGGAGTCAAAAGTTCTTGTAGAGTTCTTTCATTTCTTTGAAGTCTCAAGTTTCTTTCTTCTTCCATCTGTGTAATTTCCAGGTTTCTATCTTCGATGTCACTGATTCTTTCCTCCATCTGGTCAACTCTACTACCTAAGCTGGCTGTTTCATTCTTAATTTCTTCTATAGAGTTCTTAATCTCCAGAAATTGTACTTAGTTTTTTTTTTTTTTAAATTTCAAACTCTTTTGTAAAATGCTCATGTGGTTCTATGATTGTGTTTCTGAGTTCATTAAACTGCCTTTCTCTCTTTTCTTGCAGCTTGTTGAGTTTTTTCAGAACTGCAATCTTGAATTCTGTGTCATTTCAGTCACATATTTACATATCTCTATGTTCCTTTTTTGGAGACTTTTTACTTTCTTTCTGAGCTGTCTTTTTGCTTTGGTTATTCATGGCAATTATTGATTTATTATTTCTCTTCCTAGACATCTACAGGAGTCTCTTCAGCAACAGGTTGACAGGAAGCGGTGTTTCTTTTGTTTTCCAGTACTTGTTGGTAGAATGTTTTACTTTTTTCTCCGACTGCAGCCTTTTTTTTTGTCTCTCACATGGTAGTGCTATGGTTTCTCTGCACTATTCCAGCTTCTCACACAATGGAGGTATTCCCTGGGAGATGGGCTTCCCCTCTGTTTATAGTTCACCTTGGTCACAGGGCACAGTGTCCCTCTAGGTATGCGGAGAGCTTTTGAAGTTTCAAAGCTCTTCATGCACCAGATTCAGGGACTGTATGTTTCAGTAGTTCTGTTTACTCCTTCAGGGATCCCCCCAGGTAGTTGGAGTCTGGGGCGGGGTGAGTTGTGATAGGTGGCCCAGAGCAATGGTGGTGACCACCACCACAGCCAGTCCTGCTTCCACAGCTCCCTCCCCTTTGCTGGAACTAGTTGGGCTGCAAATCTGTGTCTGCACTCCACAGTTCTCAGAACAGCAAATATTCTGTTTATTTGATCTGACACTGCTACTGTTCCACTTCTTGCACCGGGCAGGTGAGGGTGGGGGGAGATCTGGGAGGGCAAGGAGGGGACGGCTAGTCTCAGTGCCTAAGGCTTCCGTTCTCTGCTTGGTAGTGAGGGCTTAAACCACCGTTTTCAGCCTTCTTCCCTCAGTCTTTTCTCCAAAGTCTCTGCCGTGAGTTTTGGTTTCAGCCATGTTATATGCTGCCTCCTCAGCCCTGTGGGCCATAAGCGGAGCCCTAGCATTCTGAGTTCTTCCCTCTCCCACAGCTGTGGTAGCTTCCAGATGCAGCGAGCTCGGAGCACTGAGGTAAGTCTGCGTCCTGAGCCCGTGCGGCTCTGGCTCCGCACTTCCCCCTTCCTTCACCCCCTGTTCGCGTGATTTGCCCACCTTTAAGTGAATTCAGTAGTTGGCCTCTTCGTCTTGCCTGTCTGCTGTGGAGTTATTGTGGAGTTATTGTCATTCGATTAGTTGTAAATTCCAGGGGGGCTTTACAGAGGCTCACCTCACACCGCCAGTTTGATGACGTCTCTAATATCATTATTAACTGTGAAGAATTGAATTATTTTGCTCTACTCCGGAACAAGACAGGGATGTCCCCAATCACATCTACTTTTCAACATAGTGTTGGAATTCTTAGCCAGAGCAATCAGGCAATAGAAAGGCATAAAAGTCATCCAAATAAGGCGTGAAGTGGTTAAATTTTTGCATATAACATGATAGTATATATAGAAAACCCTGAAGACTCCACCACAAAGTTATTAGAAATAATGCATGAATACAGTAAAGTTGCTGGCTACAAAATCAATGTATAAAGCATTCCTATATACTAACAATCTAACCTCAGAAAAAGGAAGAAAAATAACAACAATTCCTTTTGCAACTCCAACACAAAAAAAATACAATGTCTAGGAATAAAGTTAACAAAGTATGTGAAAGACTTATACTATGAAAACTATAAAACATTTTTAAAAGAAACTGAAGAAGACACAAGGAAATGGAAAAATATTCTGTGTTCATGGATTGGAAAAATCAACATAGTTAAAATGGCCACATTACCCAAAGCAATATACAGATTTTATGCCTTCCCATCAAAATCCCAGTGGCATTTTTTCAAGAAATAGAACAAAAAACAAAACAATAAAAAAAAAAAAAAACATCTGATTTGTGTGGAACCACAAAAAACCCCAATAGACAAGCAATCCTGACCAAAAACAGCAACAACAACAGCAATGAAAACAAACAAACAATGTTGTTGGTATCACACTAACTGACTTCAGCTTGTACTAAGGGGCAACAATAATCAAAACAGTATAGTATTGGCAGAGAAACAGACACACAGACCACTGGAATTGAATCATGAACCCAGAAATAAACCCACATAAATATGGACAGACAATTTTTGACAGATAAACCAAAAACATACAATGGAGAAAAAACAGCCTCTTCAATAAATGGTTCTGATAGAATGGGAAAGCCACATGCAAAAGAATGAAATTAGACTTCTATCTATCACCATGTACCAAAATTAATTCAAAATGGGTCAAAGACTTAAACATAAGACCTGAAATAATAAACTGCATAGAAGATATCATGGGTACTAAACTTATGGACCTTGGGTTCAAAGAATTTTATTGGTTTGACTTCAAAAACAAGGGAAATAAAAGCTAAAATAAATGAATGAGACAATATCAAAGTTAAAAGCTTATGGAAAGCAAAAGAATCCAGTGAGAAAATAAATAAGCAACCAACCAAAAGGAAAAAAGTTTTTGCAAACAACACCTCTGATAAGGTGCCATTAACCAAAATATATAAAGACTCATACAAGTCAACAACAACAACAAAAATCCAATTAAAAAGAGGACCTTCATAGATATTTCTCCAAAACAGACATACAAATAGCCAATAGACATATGAAAAAATACTCAACATCACTAATCACCAGAGAAATGGAAATAAAATCCACAATGAGTTATCACCTCAAGCCAATTAGAATGGCTATCATCAACAATACAAAAAATAACAAGTATTCGAGAGGCTGTGGAAAAAATGGAACCTTCATACACTGTTGGTGGGAATGCAGATTGGTGCAGCTGCTATGGAAGGCAATGTGGAGATTCCTCCAAAAATTAAACCTAGAATTACCATATGTCCCAGCAACCCCTTTCCTGGATAACTATCCCAAAAATGTGAAAACTTTTATCAATAAAGATGTACGTGCTCGGATGTTCATTGCAGCATTGTTTACTGTGGCCAAGATGTGGAAACAACCAAAGTGTCATTCCATCAATGATTGGATAAAGAACATGTGGTATATATACACAATGGAATACTATTGTGCCATAAGAAAAGATGAAATACTGCCATTTGTGACAACATGGTTGGATCTTGAGTATATAATGCTAAGCGAGATAAATGAGACAGAAAAAGTAGAGAACCATGTGATTTCACTGATATGTGGTATATAAAACTGAAAACAACAAAAGAACAGGATAAACAAATGAAGAAACAAAACTCATAGACACAGACAATCATTTAGTGGTTATCAGAGGTTAAGGGTGGTGGTAGATGAGGGTAAAGGGGATCAAATATTTGGTGATGGAAGAGAACTGCCGCTGGGCAGTGAACACACAATGTGATATATAGATGATGTATCACAGAATTATACACCTTAAATCTATATAACGTTGCTGACAATTGTCACCCCAATAAACTTGATTTAAAAAAAAAAAGAAAGTGAAATGATTCATGAATGATTCCACTTTAACCTCCTTTGTCATTCCCTATATTTTTGGACAAGTGATATGAGACATGAAGTATTAAAGCTAAAGCAGTCAACATAACTTATTTTGTAAAGTCAGTCATGCCTAAAGTTCTTTGCATAAATATAAATGGCAGTCCCTATATCTGTATACCCATTTCTTTGCTTCGTTTCTGGAAAACTTGATATATTTTTTTTTAGATGTCAGTTGGTCATTAGTTTATTGGTATCAGACTACTTTTGCCCCTGTAATTTTTGCCTTTGATGTCATTTTTACCAGATGCAGATAATCAGAAAATAAATGTCCACTCTTAAACAGTCTTCTAATTTGATTTTTTTCCCTCCACTCCCCAGGTCAGTGTTTGATTTATCATGTAACAAGTAATCCTTTGATTTTTTTCTTCTGTCATATACATTGACTAACATTTGTTATTGTCCTCCATTAATCTTAACTGTTACAGTGCATGTTTTACAACCCTGATTTCATTGAAAAGTAAAAATAAAGTATTGAACACATAGTTCCTGGCACATATTTCTCAAAAATTTCAAGTACTATATAAATAATATTATTTTGCCTTCATTGTCCTCCTTTACACATAACTTAGAGATGTAAATTTTCAATTTTTGTAATTAATGTAACAGTGACTTCTTTATGTAAATCCTGGTGTGATTTAAAATTAATCAAAATTACTCTAAATGTGTAACCTCTTTAAAAACAATAATAAAAAAAGCAAAATAAAAAGTTTTACAATTGGAACTGGAGAAGATCTAGAGGAGGAGGAATCAAAACAACTGAAAGTAAAAATTATTTCTAAGGAAAATTGCAAGGGTTTCAAATTTGCAGTCAATTACATCAGTTCAATCTAAAAAAATGTCTTTGTTGCTTTGTTTGGCACCAGAGTGCTTTAAAAGGAGCAAATATAATACCTTCAAGCAGGATGGCAGTTTCAGTGAAAGTAATGCCTGCTGCATCCAGGATCACACCATAATTACAAATAAAATATAGGACAATAAACCTTAGGAATCATTTGAAAACTAGCTGAAGAAAACCCCTGTAACAAAGGATATAAAGAAAAAGCCACACTGAGACTGGTAGGAGGGGTGGAGATGCGAGACGGGCTGACCCCAAACCCACAGATAGGGTCTGAACACCAGGAAGGACAATTGATGGTGGTGGTCCCCCTGGAGGAAGGAGGAGTCTCAGCCCCATGCCAGGCTCCCGTGCCAACAAGGGGAATTCCAGCAACTTCTGGCAGTGAAAATCAGTAAGGACTCTGTCTCTCTATCTGGGTGAGATGGAAGGAAGCTATAAAACCAGGTTCCCTCTTTGAGAGCCCTCACACAGACTTACTTGTTTGCAAACACTCACCTTCTCTCCGGTGGAGGGGCAGCAACTCAAGAGGCACCAGAAACATACAGAGAAAGACAGAGTTGTGTGGGCTCAAGGCGAGGGCTAGAGGGACAGCCACCATTATCCATGTGTGAAGCCAGTCTCACATGTAGCCTACAGGAGGGCACAGACTTTTCTATATTGAAATCTCCCCTAAAGGGCCAAATCTGAAACTGCATTAGTCTGGTAAAATTCATTCATGTGTACCTGCTTAGTGATCTCCTGTGTCCCTGCCCCACACAGCTATTATTACATGGCCCAGAGCACACATAACTACTGAGTGCTTGGCCCCACCACCAAGATTCAGAAGCCTTTTACAGCAGCAGAAAGCCCATGGCAGCAAGGTAAATTTGGTGTTGGACAGTGATTCAAAACCTGCACCACAACCTCTCTTAAAAGGCTCATGGGGATAAGCGGGCCTAAGGTGATTGGTGGGTGGCCATAGTGTTCTCAGGGCATTTTTGCAAAGTGGTCATGGGCCTGACAATGGTGCAAGAAATGAAACTGCATCAAGTTTGTAAAAACCACTGCCCACACCCTGTAGCTCCTTGTAACCCCACCCCGTTGAGTTACAGCTGCATAGCCAGGGGCACTCTCAGTGCCTGTGTTGCCCAATCTGCTCCCCTGCCAAGGTATGGAAGCTTGTAGCAGCAAAGAGCCTGAGACAACCGGTGGGGTTATTGTTGGTGGGCAGTGACCCAAAACTTGTGCCACAGCTTCTTTTGGGCACCACTCAGGGATTGGCAATCCTGAGCTGAGTGATGGCTGGCAGCAGTGTCCTCAGAGGGCTTTGCAAAGTGGTCACAGGCAAGGCACTGGTGCAATAATTTAATCTGCATTAACTTTATGAAAACCACTGGCCATATCTCATGACTCCCTGATACTCTGTCCCACCCTAGTGCTGCATCACCAAGTGTACTCTCAACACTAGGACAAGCATTCTGGCCTGTGCATGTAAAGAGGCTCTCTCAATCACTGAGCCTTATGGGGTGACTTGCAGGTAGCAATTGGCTTAAGGGGTTCTTGGGTAATTTGGTAAGCTGCCTCAGGCCCAATAATGGTGGCAACCAGATTTGGTTAACAGCAAGGCCACCCCCACATGCCTCCAGGTTCATCACAGGCAGTAGCCAGCCACATATAGCTTTGTGGCTCCTACAGGTAGCTTCAAGCCAGTCACAGGCAAGGTTGAAATTGGCCTGCACAGGAGCCCCTTCCAACAGACACCAGAAACAACACATCCAAAGGCCAGCTGCAAAACACAGCAGAACACTACCTGGTTAACCCCACAAGTGTCAAACCCAAAGGGTCATCTCAACAGGAATAAGAGCCCACAGGGGTACATCCTCCTCTGCTAGGTCAGTCCTCACACAGCCGCTGATGCACTATGGGCATAGCCAATCCTCATAATCAGTCAGTCTAGGAGTCAATCCCACCCACTGATATGCCAAAGGCAATCAAAGCTAAACTAAAACTAAAGAACACACAAAGCACACTCAAGGGACACTCCTGAAAGACATGCACAGGATAACAGCAAGACTGTGCCATTGCACACACAAGGCACATAGTACATAAGGACACCTAGCAAAGATTAAGCGGCATAAGAAATCTACCCAATTCATAGAAGCAAATGCAGAGAGACAGCCAGAATGAGGAAACAAAGAAACATGTCCCAAATAAAAGAACAGGAGAAATCTCCAATAATAGAACCAAATGGAATGAAGACAATCAACCTGGCAGAGACAGAGTTTAAACAATGGTTATAAGAATGCTTAAGAACTTGAGTGAGAATTTCAACAAAGAGATAGTAAGCATCAAGAAGGACCACAGAAACCATAAAAAAAGTCAGAAATAAAGAATACAGACATCACAGAAATGGGAGCAGGAAGAGTGCTTCTTGAAATCTCCCCTAGAAGTTGCACCAAATTGAACAGCTAGAAATCTACAAAGGATTGCCTGTGCAAAACACAAAAATGTCTGAGAGACCTGCACTTTTAGTCACCTGAAGGTGGACAAGTCCAGCGAGCAGGAAAGGAGAGAAGGGGAAACTGCAGAGATGTGGGCTGTGGGGCCACAGAATGCAAACCAGAGATCACTGCAGTCCAGGGCTCAATGCAACCAAAGGAGAGGGAAGAATTCAGGATGTAGGCCCACCCACTGTGGCCCACAATCCTGTTTGAGGGATCAGAATATAATACGGCTAAACCCAGCACTTGCAGCAGAGACTTCAGAGTAAAGACCAAATACAGAAGGGTGAGAATGGTAGTTTAAGCCCTCACTCACAGGCAGAAAACATAAAACAAAGACATAGAGCCTGTTCGTTTCGCCCCACCCTCCTAGAGCTCACTCCACCCCCACCTTTCCAGTGTTAGAAATGAGCTCCAGCAGGAATTGTAGCACTGTCAGATTGAAGAACAGAATATCTGTAGACCTAAGAACTGCAGTGATAGTTCCACAATCACAGACTCACAGTGCAAATAATTTCAGCAAAGGGTAAGGAACTGTAGGGGCAAAACAGCTATGGGATGCTAGTTACCATTGTTCAGAACACAAATGCACTTGCCACTTCTCACAGCCCACCCTGCCTCCAGCTTTCTGGGCAGATCCGTGCAGAGGTAACCACAACCATTGAGATGCACAGGCTCTGCATGAAGCTGCAGGGGAAGCATTGGGATTTCAGAAGCTCAGAAATCTATCACCCTCCACATTATCCCACAGAGGTGGTACCTTCAGATGAAGGCAACAAGCTCACAGAGGAGAAGCCCACCATCCAGGGAAGTTCCCATTGTGTTAGAAGGCAGAATACTGCAAAAAATAATATAGTGCTATAGTGTGAGAGAGAACAAAATGCTGTAGTGGGACAGAAAATAAAATATTCCACAAACATCTACTAGAAAGCAAAAGAAAGACTACTGTATATCAACCTTCTGGAGAACCCACTCCTATAGATGCCCAAGAAGAGAAATAACAATTCATTGACTGCCATGAATAACCAAGGTAACAAGGCAGCTCAGAAAGAAAATGAAAAGCCTCATGAAAATGAAGTTAAAGACATGGAAAGTGTGACTTAAATGAAAGAGAATTCAAGATTGCAGTTCTGAAAAATTATAAAATGCAAGAAAACTACATAGGTTTCAAGTGTACAATTCTGCAATATATCATCTATATATCACATTGTGTGTTCACCACCCAGAGTAAGTTCACATATGTCATTTTACTAACCATTGTCACCCGAATAAAT
The DNA here is from genome assembly GCF_057876585.1 of Rhinolophus sinicus. Classification (NCBI taxonomy): domain Eukaryota; kingdom Metazoa; phylum Chordata; class Mammalia; order Chiroptera; family Rhinolophidae; genus Rhinolophus; species Rhinolophus sinicus. The sequence goes on from NC_142518.1 coordinate 89,313,669, forward strand.
TGTAATTGAAAAAAAAATGGAAGAAAACACAAAAAGGCAGTTTAATGTACTAAGAAACACAATCAAAGAACAAAGTGAACATTTAACAAAAGAGATTTAAATTTAAAAGAATAGCCAAATAGAATTTCTGGAAATTAAGAACTCAATAAAAGAAATGAAGAATGAAATAGCCAGCTTAGATAATAGAGCTGACCAAATGGAGGAAATAATTAGTGATATTGAAGACAGAAATCTGGAAATGGCACAGATGGAAGAAGAGAGAAAACTGAGAGTTAAAAGAAATGAAAGGACTCTACAAGGACTTTCTCACTCCATCAGAAAGAGAAACATAACAATAAAGGGCATATCAGGAGAAGAAAGGGAGAAAGGAACATATAGTATATTCAAACAAATAAATAACAAGAACTTCCCAAATGTGTGCAAAGAACTGGATCCTCAAATCCATGAAGCAAATGGAACATCTAATTACATCACTCCAACAGAGCTTCTCCAAGGCACATTGCATTGAAACTGTCAAAAAACAAATGAGACACATAAACTCATAGACACAGACAATAGTTTAGTGGTTGCCAGAGGGTAAGGGGGCGGGGGGTGGGGGGTGGGAGATGAGGGTAAGGGGGATCGAATATATGGTGATGGAAGGAGAACTGACTCTGGGTGATGAACACACAATGGGATTTATAGATGATGTAATACAGAATTGTACACCTGAAATCTATGTAATTTTACTAACAATTGTCACCCCAATAAATTTAATAAAATAAAATAAAATAAAATAAATTAATGACAAAGAAAGAATAATCAAGGCGGCCAGGGAGAAGAAAACAGTAACCTAAAAAGGAAAGCCCATTATATGATCATAGAATTTCCAGCAGAATTTCTACAAGCCAGGAGGGAGAAGACTAAAATATGCAAGCTATTTAAAGAGAGAAATTATAAACCAAGAATAATATATCCAGCAAAGATGTCCTTTAGATATGAAGGAGAAATAAAGACCTTTCCAGACATACGGAAGCTGAGGGAATTTTCTAACACATGACTGTATTGCAAAAGATAATGAATGAGCGTATTTGACCTGAAGCAAAAATGAAAATGACACAAAACCATGAGCAGTATTATCAAAAGCAGGAAATGACAACTGCTGCACAAAATAGGGCATTCTACACATAAACATAACATAAAGGATAAAGAAGAAAAAAATATTTTTAAAAAAGGAAAAACGAGAAAAAGACAACTTGGAACAGCAACTCAGAAATCAACTCATAACACAAGTGGGTGTAACTAGTGACAACAAAACCATCAAATGGGAGAGAGTAAAGGTCTGAACCTGAAAAGGGGAATGGAGAAAGTATGCTGAAGAAAGAGGAGTACTGTATATATGAAACTTTCTTTTACATAAAGTTAATGGTAATCACTAAAAAAAAAAAAAAAAAAAAAAAGAAAAGAAAAGAAAATCCAGAACTGAGATATATAAAAAAAGAAGATACAGAGGGAAAAATCATAGAACACCACCAAACTGAAATAGCAGACAACAACAAACAGGCAAAGAAGTAATGGAGACAGTAAGCCAACAGAGAGCAAAAGATACAATGATAGGAAATCCTCATGTATCCATAATGACCCTAAATGTAAATGGACTGAAATCAACAATAAGAAGGCACAGAGTACACTTGGGAGACTTCCGGAAAAATGGCAGCGTGAGGTGAGCCTCTGTAAAGCTCCCCTGGAATTTACAAAGAATCGAACAACAAAAACTCCACAAGGGACTCCCTGCACAGCAGACAGGCAAGACGAAGAGGCCCACTACCGAAATCACCTACAGGTGGGAAATTCGCGCTAGTGGGGGAGGAGGAAAGGGAGAAGTGCGTGGACACGGAGCCGCGCGGGCGCAGGACACAGACCTAGCTCAGTGTGCCGAGCTCACTGCTTCCCGAAACTACCACAGCTGCAGGAGAGGGAAGAGCTTGGACTGCTAGGGCTCCGCCATGGCTCCACAGGGCTGAGGGGACAGCATATAACACGGCTGAACCCAACGCTCACGGCAGAGACCTCGGAGAAAAGACTGAGGGAAAAAGGCTGAAAACGGTGGTTTAAGCCCACACTGCCGAGCAGAGAACGGAGACTTAGGCACTGAGAATAGCCGCCCCCTCCCTCCCCTCCCAGAGCTTGCCCCGCCCCCACCTGCCCAGTGCTACAAGTGAAACAGTAGCAGTGTCAGATCAAAACAACAGAAAATTTCCTGTTTTGAGAACTGTGGACCGCAAACACAAATTCACAGCCCAATAGTTCCAGCAAAGGGGAGGGAGCTGTGGAAGCAGGACCGGCTGTGGTGGTGGTCGCTGCCATTGCTCTGGGCCACCTCTCACAACGCACACCGCCCTGACCCCACCTATCTGGGCGGATCCCTGCAGGAGTAAAAAGAACTGCTGAAATCTACGGGCTCTGAATCAGGAGCTGGAAGAGCTTTGGAACATCAAAAGCTCTCTGCATACCCACCGGGAAACGGTGCCCTATGACCTAGATGAACTATTAACAGAGGAGAAGCCCGTCTCCCAGGGAATCCCCCCATTGTGTGAGAAGTTGGAATAGTGCAGAGAAAAAATAGCACTACCGTGTGGGAGAAGAAAAATAAGTTGCAGTTGGAGAAATAATAAAACATTCTACCAACAAGTACTGGCAAACAAAAGAAAGACCGCTTTCTATCAACCTCTTGCAGAAGTCACTCCTGTAGATGTCTAGGAAGAGAAATAGTAAACCAGTAATCGCCATGAATAACCAAGGCAACAAGATAGCTCAGAAAGAAAGGGAAAAATCTACAGAGAAGGCACTTAATGATACAGAAATATGAGACTTAAATGACAGAGAATTCAAGATTGCAGTTCTGAAAAAACTCAACGAGATACCAGAAAACACAGATAGGCAGTTAAATGAACTCTGAAACTCAATCAAAGAACAGCATGAGCATTTTACGAAAGAGATTGAAATCTTAAAAAAGAACCAAATAGAATTTCTGGAGATTAAGAACTCAATAAAAGAAATTAGGAATGAAATAACCAGCTTAGGTAGTAGAGTTCACCAGATGGAGCAAAGAATCAGTGACATCGAAGATAGAAACCTGGAAATGACACAAATAGAAGAAGAAAGAGACTTGAGACTTAAAAGAAATGAAAGAACTCTACAAGAACTTTCTGACTCCATCAGAAAGAGCAATATAAGAATAATGGGCATACCAGAAGGAGAAGAAAGAGAGAAGGGAACAGAGAATATATTCAAACAAATTGTCGATGAGAACTTCCGAAATTTGTGGACAGAACTGGACCCTCGAATCCAAGAAGCAAATAGAACACCTAGTTACCTCAATCCCAACAGACCTTCTCCAAGGCACATTGTATTGAAGCTGTCTAAAATCAACGACAAAGAAAGAATCCTCAAGGCAGCCAGGGAAAAGAAGACGGTAACTTACAAAGGAAAGCCCATTAGATTATCATCAGATTTTTCAGCAGAAACTCTACAAGCCAGGAGGGAGTGGAACCAAATATTCAAACTATTGAAAGAGAGAAACCATGAGCCAAGAATAATATATCCAGCAAAGATACCATTAAGCTATGAAGGAGGAATAAAGACCTTTCCAGACATACAGAAGCTGACGGAATTTTGTAATACACGACCTGCACTACAAGAAATAGTAATCACCACCATCAACAGGGACAATTTGTGGCAACCACAACTCAAAAAAGGGGAGAGTAAAGGCCTGAACCGGAATATGGGAATGGAGAAAGTAAGCGTGCTGAAGAAAATGGAATACTCTAATTATCAAACTTTCTTTTACATAAACTTAAGGGTAACCACTCAAAAAATAAATCCAGAACTGAAATATATACTGAAATAAAAGAAGTAACAGAGGTAAACATCATAGACTACCACCACACAGAAATAATAGACAACAACAAAAAGGCAAAGAAACAATGGAGACACAGCCTTACCAGAAAACTAAGGATAGAATGACAGGAAATCCTCACATATCAATAATCTCCCTAAATGTAAATGGACTGAACTCACCAACAAAAAGGCACAGAGTGGAAGATTGGATCAAGAAACTAAACCCAACCATATGCTATCTCCAAGAGACACATCTCAGCTACAAGGACAAGCATAGACTCAAAGTGAAAAGGTGGAAATTGACACTCCAAGCCAATGGTACCCAGAGAAAATCAGGTGTAGCCATAATGATATCAGATGAAACAGACTTCAAGGTGAAAAAGATAACAAGAGACAAAGATGGACATTTCATAATGGTGAAGGGGACTGTACAACAAGAAGACATAACAGTCATCAATATTTATGCCCCCAATCAGGGAGCACCGAAATACACCAAGCAACTACTAACAGAACTAAAGGGAGAAATTGACCAAAACACAATTATACTAGGGGACTTAAATACACCATTGACAGCTATGGATAGATCATCCAAACAGAAAATAAATAACGAAATAGTAGCCCTAAATGACACATTAGATGAAATGGACATAATTGACATTTATAGAGCACTTCATCCTAAAACATCAGACTACACATTCTTTTCTAGTGTACATGGAACATTCTCAAGGATAGACCATGTATTGGGACATAAAATCAGTCTCAACAAATTTAAGAAGATTGAAATCATACCAAGCATATTCTCTGATCACAAGGCTTTGAAATTGGATATCAACTGTAAAAAGAAAATGGGAAAAAACACAAATATGTGGAGATTAAACAACATACTTTTAAAGAAGGACTGGGTCAAGAAGAAGTTAGAGGAGAGATCAAAATATACATAGAAACAATTGACAATGGAAATACATCCTACGAATATTTTGGGGTTACACCTAAAGCAGTTTTAAGAGGGAAATTTATCTCATTACAGGCCTATCTCAAGAAACAAGAAAACTCCCAAATAAATAACCTCATGTTACACCTTAAAGAACTAGAAAAAGAAGAACAAGTAAAACCCAAGGTCAGCAGAAGAAAGGAAATAACAAAAATTAGAGCAGAACTAAATGAAATAGAGAACAAAAAGACAATAGAAAAAATTAATGTGACAAAGAGCTGGTTCTTTGTAAAGATTAACAAAATTGACAAACCCTTGGTTAGCCTTACTAAGATAAAAAGAGAGAAGACACTGATTAACAAAATCAGAAACGTAAAAGGGGAACTTATCATGGACACCACAGAAATACAAAGGATCATCCAAGAATACTATGAAGGACTATATGCCACCAAATTCAACAACCTAGAAGAAATGGACAAGTTCTTAGAAACATATAGCCTTCCAAGACTGAACCATGAAGAACTGGAAAATCTAAACAGACCGATCACCAGTAACGAAATTGAATCAGTCATCCAAAACCTTCCCAAAAGCAAAAGTCCGGGACCAGATGGCTTCACTAGTGAATTCTACCAAACCTTCAAAGAGGATCTAATACCAATCCTGCACAAACTCTTCCAAAATATTGAAGAAGGGACAGTACTCCCTAACTCATTCTATGAGGCCAACATTACCCTGATACCAAAACCTGGTAAGGACAGCACAAAAAAAGAAACTACAGACCAACATCTCTGATGAATATCGATGCAAAAATCCTAAATAAAATTCTAGCAAATCGAATAGAACAATGCATTAAAAAGATTATTCATCACGACCAAGTGGGGTTCATCCCCGGGGCACAAGGATGGTTCAACATACGCAAATCCATCAACGTGATACATCACATAAACCAAATAAAGGACAAAAATCATATGATTATATCAATTGATGCAGAAAAAGCATTTGACAAGATACAACATCCATGTATGATTAAAACACTTAGTAAAATGGGTATAGAAGGAAAATACCTTAGCATAATAAAGGCCATATATGACAAACCCTCGGCTAATCTCATAATTAATGGAGAAAAACTTAAGCCCTTTGCTCTACGTTGAGGAACACGACAGGGATGTCCCCTATCACCTCTGCTTTTCAACATAGTGTTGGAAGTCCTTGCCAGAGCAATCAGGCAAGAGTAAGAACTAAAAAACATCCAAATTGGGAATGAAGAAGTTAAATTATCACTCTTTGCAGATGACATGATGCTATATATAGAAAACCCTAAAGACTCCACCAAAAAGCTATTAGAAACAATCAACGAATACAGTAAAGTTGCCGGCTACAAAATCAACGCACAAAAGTCCATTGCCTTCCTATATACTAACAATGAAATCTCAGAAAAAGAAATACAAAAACAATTCCTTTTGCAATTGCAGCAAAAAGAATGAAATACCTAGGAATAAACTTAACCAAGAATGTGAAAGACCTATATGCTGAAAACTATAAGACATTTTTGAAAGAAATTGAAGAAGACACAAAGAAATGGAAAGACATTCCGTGCTCATGGATTGGAAGAATCAACATAGTTAAAATGGCCATATTACCCAAAGCAATATACAGATTCAATGCAATCCCCATCAAAATCCCAATGGTATATTTTAAAGAAATAGAACAAAAAATCATCAGATTTGTTTGGAACCACAAAAGACCCCGAATAGCCAAAGCAATCTTAAGAAAAAAGAATAATAATGGAGGTATCACACTTCCTGACTTTGGCTTGTACTACAGGGCTACAATTATCAAAACAGCATGGTATTGGCAGAAAAACAGACACGTAGACCAATGGAATAGAATTGAAAACCCAGAAATAAAACCACATAAATATGGACAGATAATTTTTGACAAAGAAGCTAAAAACATGCAATGGAGGAAAGATAGCCTCTTCAATAAATGGTGCTCGGAGAATTGGATAGCCCCATGCAAAATAATGAAACTGGACTGCAATTTGTCACCATGTACCAAAGTTAATTCAAAATGGATCAAAGACTTAAGCATAAGACCTGACACAATAAACTGCATAGAAGTAAACATAGGTACTAAACTTATGGACCTTGGGATGAAAGAGCATTTTATGAACTTGACTCCAAAGGCAATGGAAGTAAAAGCTAAAATAAACGAATGGGAATATATGAAACTTAAAACTCTGCACAGCCAAAGAAACCATTGACAAAATAATCAGGCCACCAACTGAATGGGAGAAGATTTTTGCAAACAGTGCCTCCGATAAGGGGCTAGTATCCAGAATATACAAGGAACTCATGCAACTCAACAACAAAAAAACAAACAACCCAATTGAAAATTGGGCAGAGGACTTGAAGAGACATTTCTCCAAAGAGGACATACAAATGGCAAATAGACATATGAAAAAATGCTCAACATCACTAATCATCAGAGAAATGCAAATCAAAACCACAATGAGATATCACCTCACCCCAGTCAGAATGGCGATCATCAACAAGACAAATAATAACAAATGTTGGAGAGGCTGTGGAGAAAAAGGAACCCTCATACACTGTTGGTGGGAATGCAGACAGGTGCAGCCGTTGTGGAAGTCAGTGTGGAGGTTCCTCAAAGAATTACGAATAGAATATCTATATGACCCAGCAATCCCTCTCCTGGGTATCTACCCAAAAAATCTGAAAACATTTAGAGATAAAGACACGTGTGCTCCAATGTTCATTGCAGCTTTGTTTACGGTGGCCAAGACATGGAAACAACCAAAATGTCCTTCGATAGATGAATGGATAAAGAAGTTGTGGTATATATACACAATGGAATACTATTCGGCGGTAAGAAAAGATGATATAGGAACATTTGTGACAACATGGATGGATCTTGAGAGAGTAATGCTGAGCGAAACAAGTCAGACAGAAAAAGCCGAGAACCATGTGATTTCACTGATATGTGGTATATAAACCAAAAACAACAAAAGAACAAGAGAAACAAATGAGAAACGGAAACTCTTAGACACAGACAATAGTTTAGTGGTTGCCAGAGGGTAAGGGGGGCGGGGGGTTGGGGTGGGAGATGAGGGTACGGGGGATCGAATATATGGTGATGGAAGGAGAACTGACTCTGGGTGATGAACACACAATGGGATTTATAGATGATGTAGTACAGAATTGTACACCTGAAATCTATGTAATTTTACTAACAATTGTCACCCCAATAAGTTTAATAAAATAAAAATAAAAATAAAGGCACAGAGTAGCAGATTAGATTAAAAAACTCACACACACAAAATGGAATTATATTCTTCTTTCAAGAGACATATCTCAGCTAAAAGTACAAATGTATACTCAAAGTGAAAGGGTGGAAATTTATACTATAAGCAAATGGTATTCAGAGAAAAGCAGGCGTAGACATAATGATATCAGATGAAACAGACTTCAGGATAAAAATGTAACAAGAGACAAAGATGGACATTCCATAACAATAAAGGGGGGAATACAAGAAGACATAACTCTAATCCATATATATGCCACCAAAAAGGAAGCACTGAAATATACAAAGCAACTTCTAACAGAACTAAAGGGACAAATTGACCAAAACGTAATTATCTTAGGGGCCTAAATACATCATTGACAACTATGTATAGATAATCCAAACAGAAAACAAATAAGCAAATATCAGCTCTACATGACACATTAGACAAAACAGACATAACTGACAATTACATAGCACTTCATCCTAGAACATCAGACTATGCTTTCTTTTCTAGTGTACATGGAACATTCCTAATGATAGATCATATATTGGGACATAAAACTAACCTCAGCACATTTAAGATTGAAATCATACCAAGCATATTGTCTGATCATAATGCTTTGAAATTGGATATCAAAACAAATATGTGGAGACCAAACAACATGCTTTTAAAGAATGACTGGGTCAAAGGAAAAATAAGAGAGATCAAAAGATACATAGAAACAAATTAGAATGAAAAAAACATTCTATCAACATTATTGGGATGTAGCAAAAGCAGTAATAAGAGTAAAAGTTATATCATTATAGGCCTATCTCAAGAAACAAGAAAAATCCCAAACAACCTAGCATTACACCTTACAGAGCTAGTAAAAGATGAATAAATGAAACCCAAAGGCAGCAGAAGGAAGGAAAGAGTAAATATTAGAGCACGACTAAATGAAATAGAGGACAATAGAAAAAATAAATGCAACAAAGAGATGGTTCTTTGAAAAGATTAATAGAATTGACAAACCCTTGGCTAGATTCACTAAGATAAAAAGAAAAAAGACACAAATAAACAAAATCAGGAATGAAAGAGGGAAAATTACCATGGATCCCTCAGAAATACAAAGGATCATCCAAGAATACTATGAAATACAATAATGAACAAAATTAAGAAACCTAGAATAAATGGACAAGTTCTTACAAACATATAGCCTTCCTAAAGTGAATCAGGAAAAATGGGAAAATCTAAATAAACCTATCAACAGTAAGGAATTTGAATAAATCATCCAAAACCTTCCAAAAAGCAAAAGTCCAGGACCATATAGCTTCTCTAGTGAATTCTACCAAACATTCAAAAAGGATCTAATTCCTGTCTTCCTCAAACTCTTTCAAAAAATTGTAGGAGAGGAAATACTCCTGACTGATTTTATGAGGGCAACGTTGTCCTCATATCAAAACCTGGAAAGATAACACACACAAAAATTAAATTAAAGACCAATAATTCTGATGAATACAGATGCAAAAATCCTAACAAAATTCTAGCAAATCGAATGAAACAATGCATTGAAAAGATTACACATCACGACCAAGTGGGGTTCATCCCAGGAGCACAAGGGTGGTTCAATACATGCAAATCGATCAATGTAATACACCACATAAAGAAAAAATAAAATAAAAATTGTACAATTATATCAATAGATGCAGAAAAAGCATTTGACAGGATACAACATCCATTTATGATGAAAACACTTAATAAAATGGTTACGTACCAAAGGCCATATATGACAAACCTCTGCTACCGTGTTTCCCTGAAAATAAGACCGAGTCTTATACAAATTTTTGCTACAGAAGACGCATTAGGACTTATTTTCAGAGAACGTCTTACTTTGTTCATGTACAACAATCTTCATTTATTCAAATACAGCAATGTCATCCTCTTCTGGAACATTGTCATAACACACTAAATGTGTCCATCTGGCTGATGATCTTAACTGGGGCTTATTTTGGGGGTAGGTCTTATTTTCACAGAAACACAATGATATCAAAATTAACGGTTAAAAACTGAAGGGTTTTACTCTACATTCAGGAACAAGACAGGGTTGCCTCATTTTACCACTGTTATTCAACATAGTATTGGAAGTCCTAGCCAGAGCAAACAAGCCAGAGATAGAAATAGAAAGCATCCAAATTGGGTACAAAGAAGTTAAATTTTCAGTTTTTGCAGAAGGCATGATTGTTTAAATAGAAAACCCTAACTCCACCAGAAAGCTATTAGAAACAATAAACAAATATAGTAAAGTTGATGGCTACAAAATCAACATACAGAAATCCATTTATTCCTATATACTAACAATGAAAATTCAGAAAAAGAGAGAAAAAACAATTCCTTTCGCAACCGCAACAAAAAGAATAAAACACTTAAGCATAAACTTAAAAAGGTTATCAAGAACCTCTACCCTGAAAACTATAAGACATTTTTAAAAGAAATAGAAGACGCAAAAAAATAGAAAGACATTCTGTGCTCATGCATTAAAAGAATCAACATAGTGAAATTGGTCATAATACCCAAAGGAATATGCAGATTTAATGTAATCCCCATCAAAATTCCAAAAACATTTATTATTTTTATTTTTTTAAATTACAGTTTATTGGGGTGACAATGGTTAGTAAAGTTACATAGGTTTCAAGAGTACACTTCTATAATACATCATCCATATAACACATTGTGTGTTCAACACACAGAGTCAGCTGTTCTTCCATCACAATATGTTTGTTTCTTTATTTGTTTGTGTAGTTCTTTGTTGGTTACAATTTTTTATCTCACATATCAGTGAAATCATGTGGTTCTCGAATTTTTTCTGTCTGACTTATTCCGCATAGCATAATGCTCTCAAGATCCAACCAGGTTGTCCCAAATGGTACTATTTCATCTTCCTTAGAGCAAAATAGTATTATTCCATTGCGTACATGCACCATATCTTCTTTATCCAATCATCTATCAAAAGACACTTTGGCCGTATCCATGTCTTGGCCACCATAAATAAAACTTGAACGAATATTGGAGCACATATATATTTAAGGATAAATGTTTTCAAATTTTTGGGAAATAAACCCAGGAGGGGGATTGCAAGATTCTTTGGTAAATGGTTACATTTTTATTTTAATTAAAGTTTATTGGGATTACAATTGATAGTAAAGATACATAGATTTCATGTGTACAATTCCGTATTACATCATCTATAAATCCCATTGTGTGTTCATCACCCAGAGTCAGTTCTTCTTCCATCACCATATATTTGATCCCCTTTACGCTCATCTCCCAACACCCTCCACTCTTACCCTCTGGTAAACACTAAACTACTGTCTGTGTCTATGAGTTTTTGTTTCTCATTTGATTGTTTTGTTCTTTTGTAGTTTTTGGTTGATATACCACATATCAGTGAAATCATATGGATCTCTGCTTTTCCTGTTGGACTTTTTTCGCTTAGCATTATTTTCTCAAGATCCATCTATGTTGTCACAAATGGTCCTATGTCATCTTTTCTTACTGTGGAATAGTAATCCATCATGTATATATACCACAACTTCTTTATCTATTCATCTATCACAGGACATTTTGGTTGTTTCCATGTCTTAACCACTGTAAATAAAGCTGCAATGAACATTGGAGCACACGTGTCTTTATGGATAAATGTTTTCAGAATTTTTTGGTAGATACCCAAGAGAGAGATTGCTGGGTCACACGGTAATTCTATTCGTAGTTTTTTGATGAACCTCCACACTGCCTTCCATAGCAGCTGCACCAGTCTGCATTCCCACCAACAGTGTAGGAGGGTTCCGTTTTCTCCACAGCCTCTCCAACACTTGTTACTATTTGTCTTGTTGATGGTAGTCATTCTAAGTGGGGTGAGGTGACATCTCATTGTGGTTTTTATTTGCATTTCTCTGACGATTATTGATGTTCAGAATTTTTTCATATGTCTATTTGCCATTTGTACGTCCTCTTTGGAGAAATGTACCTTCATGTCCTCTGCCCATTTTACCATTGGGTTGTTTGTTTGTTTTGTTGTTGAGTTGCATGAGTTCTTTGTATATTTGGGATTTTAGCCCCTTATCAGAGACACTGGTTGCAAAAATCGTCTCCCATTCAGTTGGTTGCCTGTTAATTTGGTCGATAGTTTCTTTTGCTGTGCAGAAGCTTTTAAGTTTGATATAGTCCATTCATTTATTTTAGCTTTTACTTCCCTAGCTTTTGGAATCAAATTCATGAAATGCTCTTTGAACCCAAGGTCAATAAGTTCAGTACCTATGTTTTCTTCTAGGCAGTTTATTGTTTCAGGTCTTATGCTTAGGTCTTTGATCCATTTTGAATTAATTTTGGTACATGGTGACAGATAGCAGTCCAGTTTCATTCTTTTGCACGTGGCTTTCCAATTCTCCCAGCATTGTATGTTTTTTGCTTCTTTGTCAAAAATTATCTGTCCATATTTATGTGGTTTCCTTTTTGAGTTCTCAATTCTATTCCATTTTTCTATGTGTCTGTTTTTCTGCCACTACCATGCTGTTTTGATTATCGTTGCCCTGTAGTACAAGATAAAGTCAGGGAATGTGATACCTCCAGCATTGTTCTATTTTCTTAAGATTGCTTTGGCTATTCGGGGTCTTTTGTGGTTCCAAACAAATCTGATGATTTTTTGTTCTATTTCTTTAAAAAATGCCAGTGGGATTTTGATGGGGATTGCATTCAATCTGTATATTGCTTTGGACAATATGGCCATTTTAACTATGTTGATTCTTCCAATCCATGAGCACGGAATGTTTTTCCATTTCTTTGTGTCTTCTTCAATTTCTTTTAAAAAGGTCTTGTAGTTTTCAGCATATAGGTCTTTCACATCCTTGCTTAAGTTTATTCCTAGTATTTTATTACTTTTGCTGTAATTGCAAAAGGAATTCTTTTTTTATTTCTTTTTCTGAGATTTCATTATTAGTATATAGGAATGCAATGCACTTTTGTACATTGATTTTGTAGCCGGCAACTTTACTGTATTCGTTGATTGTTTCAAATAGCTTTTTGGTGGAGTCTTTAGGGTTTTCTATATACAGAATCATGTCATCTGCAAAAGTGACAGTTTAACTTCTTCATTCCCAATTTGGATGTTTTTTAGTTCTTACTCTGGCCTGATTGCTCTGGCAAGGACTTCCAACACTATGTTGAAAAGCAGCGGTGATAGGGGACAGTCCTGTCATGTTCCTGAACATAGAGCAAAAGGCTTTAGTTTTTCACCGTTAACTATGAGATTAGCTGAGGATTTGTAATATATGTCCTTTATTATGTTAAGGTATTTTCTTTCTTTACCTATTTTATTAAGTTTTTTAATTATAAAAGGATGTTGTATTTTGTCAGATGCTTTTTCTGCATCAATTGATATAATCATATGATTTTTGTCCTTTATTTTGTTTACGTGACGTATCACATTGATGGATTTGCGGGTGTTGAACCATTCTTGTGTCCCTGGAATTAACCCCACTTGGTCGTGATGAATAATCTTTTTAATGCATTGTTGCATTCGATTTGCTAGAATTTTGTTTAGAATTTTTGCATCTTTGTGCATCAGAGATATTGGTCTGTAATTCTCTTTTCTTGTGTTGCCCTTGCCAGGTTTTGGTATCGGGGCAATGTTGGCCTCATAAAATGAGTTACGGAGTACTGTCTGTTCTTCAATTTTTTTGGAAGAGTTTAAGCAGGATTGGTATTATATCCTCCTTGAAGGTTTGGTAGAATTCACTAGTGAAGCCATCTGGTTCCGAACTTTTGCTTTTAGAAAGGTTTTGGATGAGTGTTTCAATTTTGTTACTGGTGATTGGTTTGTTTAGATTTTCCAGTTCTTCATGGTTCAGCCTAAGAAGGCTATATCTTTCTAAGAGCTTGTCCATTTCTTCTAGGTTATTGAATTTGGTGGCATATAGTCCTTCATAGTATTCTTGAATGATCCTTTGTATTTCTGTGTCATCCGTGATAATGTCCACTTTTTCATTTCTGATTTTGTTAATTAGTGTCTTCTCTCTTCTTATCTTAGTGAGCATAGCAAAGAGTTTGTCAGTTTTGTTAATCTTTTCAAAGAACCAGCTCTTAGTCACATGAGTTTTATCTATTGTCTTTTGTTCTCTATTTCATTTAGTTTTGCTCTGATTTTTATTATTTCCTTTCTTCTTCTGACCTTGGGTTTCATTTGTTCTTCTTTTTCCAGTTCTTTAAGGTGTAACGTGAGGTTATTTTGGGGAGATTTTTCTTGTTTCCTAACTTAGGCCTGTAATCATATAAATTTCCCTCGTAAAACTGCTTATGCTGCACCCCAAAAGTTTTGGTAGGATGTATGTTCATTGTCATTTGTTTCTATGTATCTTTTGATCTCTGCTCTAATTTCTTCTTTGACCTGGTCGTTCTTTAAAACATGTTGTTTAAAATGAGAAACAAAAACTCATAGACACAGACAAGAGTTTAGTGGTCATCAGAGGATAAGGGGGAGTTGTTGGTCGATGAGGCTAAAGGGGATCAAATATATGGTGGTGGAAGGAGAACTGACTCTGGTTGGGGAACCCACAATGGGATTTATAGATGATGTAATACAGAACTGTACACCTGAAATCTATGTAATTTTACTAACAGTGTCACCCCAATAAACTTTAAAAAAGTATGTTGTTTAATCTCCAATTATTTGTGAGTTTTCCTGCTTTTTTTTCTGCAGTTGATATTCAATTTCAAAGCGTTGTGATCAGAGAATATGCTTGGTGTGATTTCAATCTTCTTAAATTGGTGATCTATTCTTAATTTTTTTAAGGCACATCTACATTCCCTTCTATAGTGGCTGCACCAGTCTGCATTCCCACCAACAGTGTATGAAGGTTCGTTTTCTCCATATACTCTCCAACACTTGTTACTACTTTTCTTGTTGATCATAGCCATTATAACCTGTGTGTGGTGATATCTCATTGTGGTTTTCATTTGCATTTTTCTGATGATTAGTGATGTTAAGCATTTTTTCATATGTCTATTTGCCATTTGTATATCCTCTTTGGAGAAACGTCTATTCAGATCTTCTGACCATTTGTAATTTTTTTTTGTCTTTTTTATCGTTGAGTTTTATGTGTTCCTTATATATTTTCCAATATTAGCCCCTTATTGAAGGTGTTGTGTGCAAACATCTTCTCTCATTCGATTGGTTGCCACTTTTTTTTGTTAATGGTTTTTTTTGTTGTGCAGAAGCTTTCAGTCTGATATAGTCCCATTCATTTATTTTAGCTTTTACTTCCATTGCCTTTGATGTCAAATCTATAAAATCCTTTTTGAACCCACCGTCCATAAGTTTAGTACCAATGTTTTCTTCTCTAATGTTTATTTTTTCAGAGCTTATGTTTAGGTCTTTGATCTATTTTTGAATTTATTTATTTATTTATTTATTTTTAATTAAATTTATTGGGGTGACAATTGTTAGTAAAATTACATAGATTTCAGGTGTACAATTCTGTATTACATCATCTATAAATCTCATTGTGTGTTCATGCATGGTGACAGCAGTCTAGTTTCTTTCTTTTGCACGTGGCATTCCAAGTCTCCCAGCACCACTTATTGAAGAGCTATCTTTACTCCAGTGTAATTTTGGGTCCTCTGTCAAAAATAGTCTGTCCATATTTATGCACATTCACTTCTGGGTTTTCAGTTCTATTCTGTTGGTCTTTATATTTGTTTATCTGCCAATACCATACTATTTCATTATTTTTGCTGTGTAGTGAAAGCTGAAGTCAGGGAGGGTGATACCTCCAGCATTATTCTTTTTCCTTAGGATTGCTTTGGATATTTGGGGTCTCTTGCAGATCCATACAAATCTGATTTTTTTTTTTGTACTATTTCTTTTAAAAATGTTATTGGGTTTAAACATTAAACTTATTTTCCTTTTAAACTTCAAATATTTCATTATTATTTATTTATAATATTAGATTTATTGGGATAACATTTGCTAATAAAATTATATAATTTTCAGGTGTACAAGGTTATATATATACAATATCTGTATATTCTAGTGTGTACCCACCACCCAAAATCCAGTTTCCTTCCATTAGCAAACATTTGGTATAGTAATATATAATATATGCTAATGGAATTACCCTCTTTGTCCTCCCCCAACTCTTTTCCCCTTCTGGTAACCCAACATTCTGTTGTCTGTATCTATGAGCTTGTCTTTATTTGTTTTGTTAGTTTGTTACTTTTTGTTTTTTATTGCACATATGACTGAAATCTTACAGTTTTTATTCTTTTCTGTCTGACTTATTTCACTTAGCATTATACTTTCATGATTCATCCTTGTTGTCATAAATGGCAATATTTCACCTTTTTATGGCTGAGTAGCATTCCTTTGTATACCAGATTGGACAATTAAGTTTATGCACTCATCCTAGAAGAAGTGTTATATACCTATTTGCTGAATATCACTACGGTCAACTTCGGGAAGCTATGCACTGATGCCAGTGCCTAGTCTACCCTTCAAAGCAATTTTGTAGCACATATTCTGGAATGGCCATTAGAACTGTCATCATATTATGTTTGGTGTACTGAATAGTATCAAAATGTCTTCATTTCAATATTTCTTTTATCTTTGGGTAAAGAAAGAAGTCATTGAGGGCCAGATCAGGTGAGTAGGGAGGGTGTTCCAATACAGTGATTTGTTTACTGCGTAAAACCTCCTTCACAGCAGTGCCATGTGAGCTGGTACATTGTCATGATGCAAGAGCCAAGAATTGTTGGTGAAAAGTTCAGGTTGTCTAACTTCTTCATGCAGCATTTTCAGCACTTTCAAATAGTAAACTTGATTAACTGTTTTTCCCTTTGGTACAAATTCATAATGGATAATCCCTCTGATATCTAAAAAGGGTATCAATGTCATTGCAACAAATTCATGAAAACAATTCTCAGAACTTGTATACTTAATGCCTTTCAGGAACTTAACAAATAATTAATTATTAATTTTGTTTGTCTTTCTGGTGAGTCTCAGGCTCAGTGCTGACTATAAGCAGCACTAGGAAAAATCTCAATCATAGAATCTTTTTTCTTTTTTTTTCTCTTTTTTTTTTATTAGTTTCAGGTACACAAGACAAAGCAAAACTTAGACGTTTATCATTTATATCCCTCACACTGTGTGAATCCCCCTCCCCCCATCCACTATCCCTCTGTACGTTCCCCAAATTAATTTTCAAACCCCCATGACCATCTTGTGTGGGGTAAAGACAGTCTATTCAATAAATGGTGCTGGGAAACTTGGACAGACACATGCAAAAAGATGAAGCTGGATCACCTCCTTACACCACATACAAAAATAAATTCAAAATGGCTTAAAGATTTAAATGTAAGATCTGAAACCATAAAATTCCTAGAAGAAAACATAGTAAGAAACTTCACAGACATTACCCGGAGTAAGATTTTTACTGATATATCCCCTTGTGCGACGGAAGTAAGAGAAAAAATAAACATGTGGGATTACATCAAACTAAAAAGCTTTTTCACAGCAAAGGAAATCATCAATAAAACAAAAAGAGATCCTACTGAATGGGAAAACATATTTGCCAACGATATATCTGATAAGGGGTTAATATCACAAATTTATAAAAAACTCACTCAACTCAACTCCAAAAAAACAAACAACCCAATTAAAAAATGGGCAGAGGACATGAAGTGACATTTTTCTAAAAAGGACATACAGATGGCAAACAGACATATGAAGAAATGTTCAACCTCACTAACCATCAGAGAAATGCAAATAAAAACCACAATGAGATACCACCTCACCCCAGTCAAGATGGCTATCATCAATAAATCAACAAACAATAAGTGCTGGCGTAGAATCTTTTTTCTTGATATTGATACAGAAAACAAGAAGGATGAAGAGTTTATTAACAGCAGAAATTTAAGGGAATTCATAATTTCTCAGAATATTCTAAGATATGTTAAATAATTTCCTTTTTTCTCATCGTTGGGAAAACTCATACCTAGAAAATATTTATCGTTTTTTTTTTTTCCCAAGACTTAACAAAATCATTTAGAAGGTTATAAAAGATTTTAGAAAATTGGCATGAAATGGAAACTGGCAGCGTATATACTATCAACTCTCTTTAAGTGGTAAATGTACAGCTTAAACATGATCATTCAGTATCAGTAAGATCTAACATTTACTTCAATAAATCAGTGGAAAATTATTACTGGAATGAAAGAGCTTTAGAAAGCTTGGTCATTTTTATTAATAGTTTGCCATTGTTTATAGTTTCACATTTAATGTTATAATATATGGGAACATTTGCATGCATACTAAATCTATTTTATTGCAAGTTTCATGGGGTCATCAATCTTACCTTTATATTTTTCACATCCTATCTGCAGAATATTTGTGCAGAGTTTTGCATGTAGATTTGCATAGCAATTATTGTTGGTCACTTATCTGATGCTGGAAACATTGAAGAGAAATTACATGCAATACCTGAATGCCAAAAAAAAAAAAAATGTATGCATATGACTTGTATTAATCTTTGGTATCAGTATATACTGAGCATTACAATTTTAATACAGGTTTTTCCTTTCTTATAATGTATATAGTTTGTGTGTGTTTTTTTGTCACCCTCTGTATATGTTAAAATTAATGTTCTACGTGCATTTATTTTATTTTATTTTTTAAATGTTTTTGTTTCTTTATTTGTGTGTCTTGTTCCTTTGTTTCTTTCAGTTTTATATACCACATATCAGTGAAATAATATGGTTCTTAACTTTTTCTGTCTGACTTGTGTCACATAGCATAATAATCTCAAGATCCGTCCATGTTGTCACAAAGGGCATTATTTCATCTTTTCTTATAGCAGAATAGCATTCCATTGTGTGTATATACCACATCTTCTTTATCCAATCATTTATTAAAGGACACTTATGTTTTTTCCATGTCTTAGCCACCATACGTAAAGCTGTAATAAATATCGGAGCACATATATATTGATGGATAAATGTTTTCATATTTTTTGAATAAATACCCAGGAGAGGTATTGCTGGAAACAAAAACTCTTAGACACAGACAATAGTTTAGTGGTTACCACAGGGTAAGGAGGGAGGAGGTTGTAGAAGAGGGTAAATGGGATCAAATATATGGTGATGGAAGGAGAAATGACTCTGGGTAGTGAACACACAATGTGATATATAGATGATGTATTACAGAATTGTACGCCTGAAACCTATGTAACTTTACTAATATTTGTCACCCCAATAAGGCTTAATTTTTTAAAAAAGTTTTTTTAATTTAGCATAATAATCTCAAGATCCATCCACGATGTTGCAATGGCACTATTTCATCTTTTCTTATGGCAGAATAGTATTCCACTGTGTCTATATCCCACATCTTCTTTATCCAAACATAACTTTACTAACATTTGTTACCTCAATGAACTTCAATAAAAAAAAATGTTTTTGTTATATAAGTTTCAGATGTTTAGCATTATAATTTGCATCTGTATATACTACAAAGTGATCACCACCACAAGTCTGCTTACTAACCATCACCATACCTTTAACCCAGTTCACCCATTTTTACCCAGACTCCAATCCCTTCCCTTCTGGTAACCACTAATCTGTTCTCTGTATTTGTGAGTTTATTTTTGTTTTATTTTGTTCATTTTGTTTGCTTCAGTTAGTTTACAACATATTAGGGAAATCATACAGTATTTGTCCTTGACTATCTGACCTATATCACTTAGCACGATAACCTTGAGGTCCATCCATGTTGTCTCAAATGTGAAGACTTTATACAACTATTTTACAGGTAAGAAGCATCCCATTATATATATACACACATCTATATATATACATATATACATACATATATATATACATATATATATATATATATATATATATATATATATATATATATATATTCTTATGTTGATTGTAACATTGAATGTTGAATGGTTGGTGCCATATATTGCTTATTGTGAATAATACTGCAATGATCACAGGGGTGCCCATGTCTTTTCTAATTCATGTTTTCATACTCTTCAGATAGAAACCCAGAATTGGAATAGCTGGGTCATATATTTGTTCTATTTTTAATTTTCTGAAGAATTTTCATACTGTTTTCCATAGTGGCTGCACCAATTTACAATACTATCAACAGTGTAAGAGGGTTCCATTTTACCACATCCTTGCCAACACTTGTTATTTCTTGTCTTTTTCAGAATAACCATTCTAACAGGTGTGAGGTGATATCTCAATGTGATTTTGGTTTGCATGTCCCTAATAATTAGAGATGTTGACCATTTTTTCATTTGCTTGTTGGCCATCTGTAGATCTTCTTTGGAGAAACATCTATACAAAATGTCATATGGCCATTTTTTACTAGGGCTGTTTGTTGTTTTGTTGTTGTACTGTATGAGTGTTTTATATATTTTGAATATTAACATTTAGCTTATCTATTCAGATTATATAAACATTATCCTCTATTTAGGGAAATGTGGTATGGATATGGAGGAAGGATTTTAATGAATAAGTAAAAATATACCTGGCTTTTTTCTATTAAAGTGCCAAAGACAAATAGTTGCTACTGGGAATATCCAATCCTGCATTCTCCACAGACAATTGTAAATAAACCTCACCTATTTCAGGCCACTGTTTCAAAGACATAGTAACAGTTGAACAACTAGTGTGGCATGACTGCTATTGAATGAATAATAAAAACCTGAATACCTAAAAGGAAGGAAGAAAGAAAGAAATAAAGAAAGGAAGAAAGGAAGGAAGGAAGAAAGAGAGAGAGAGAGAGAGAGAGAGAGAGAGAGAAGAGAAGAGAAGAGAAGAGAAGAGAAGAGAAGAGAAGAGAAGAGAAGAGAAGAGAAGAGAAGAGAGAGAAAGGGAGAGAGAGAAAGGAAGAGAGGGAGAAAGAGAAAGAAGGTTTAAATACAACATATATATATATATATATATATAAAATTCGATGCATTGTAACATCAATTTTCTTAGTATAATTTAACCAAGAAATACAATGTTTTTGTTTAGCATATTCTTTATTTCTAGGCTAAAAAGATTTATCCTACCATCAGGAGCTAAAAATAAGACAGCTCTCTGGTTGATGTACTATTTCTAGAGTCAAAAATCAAAATGAATAAGACAATTTTGCATGCTAGATGATTCTTTACATGTATGTGTATACTGTAAAACCAAACTGTTGAAAGTACCATATCTTTTAATAAAGATGTTGGTATCTATCCTCTCCACACCAACAGCTGTTTCATACTTAATTCAAACATGGAACATATTAGTATTGGACAACATTGTATAATATATATATATATATATATATATATATATATATATATATATATACATATACATATTATATACATATATATTATATATTATGTATATATTATATATAATATATAATATATATATATATACACATACATATTATATAATTTGAGTACCATGTACACACAAACACATACATACACAGACACACACACCCACACACTCTCAAATGAGGTCGGACACTTAAGTTCTGGAACTCATCCTAGGACAAGTTCTACATACCTCATTGCTGAATATCACTATGGTCACCTTCAACGCATGTGCTTTCCTTGGGAAGGCTATGCACAGATGACAGTGATTAGTACACCTTTCAAAGCAATTTTGTAACTCTTCATCTGGAATGACCATCAGAGCTGTCATCATATTACACTTGATGTGCTGAATGTAATCAAAATGTCTTCCTTTCAATATTTCCTTTATCTTTGGGTCAAGAAAGAAGTCATTGGAGGCCAGATCAGGTGAGTAGGGAGGGTGTTTCAATACAGTGATTTGTTTACTGGCTAAAAACTCCCTCACAGACAGTGCTGTGTGAGCTGGTACATTGTCATGATGCAAGAGGCATGAATAGTTGGTGAAGAGTTCAGGTCGACTAACTTTCTCATGCAGCTTTTTCAGTAGTTCCAAACAGTAAACT
This sequence comes from Rhinolophus sinicus, assembly GCF_057876585.1. Classification (NCBI taxonomy): domain Eukaryota; kingdom Metazoa; phylum Chordata; class Mammalia; order Chiroptera; family Rhinolophidae; genus Rhinolophus; species Rhinolophus sinicus. The sequence goes on from NC_142518.1 coordinate 89,335,788, forward strand.
TGGTTAACCGTTTGTCCAGTGGGTACAAATTCATAATGGATAATCCCTTGGATATCAAAAAAGGTTAGTAACATTGTTGCAACAAGTTAGCGAACTTAAGTGTCAGACCTCGTGTGTGTATGTGTGTGTGTGTATGTATGTATATATATATATATATATATATATATATATATATATATATATATATCTGCAATAAACTTTAGTAAAACTTTGAATGTTTTCAAACACACACAAGAATAAAAGGAATAATACAATAAATCCATTATAACTCTTACCTAGCTTCAATATCGATGAACATTATGTCATCCTTGGACAAGAATTATTTTTTCATTCTTTTTATTTTTTATTAGTTTAACGTGTACAAAGCATTGTTTTAGTTAGAAATTTACACCCTTCACAAAGTGATAACCCCCCCAATCTACTACCCCTCTGACATAGTATATAGTTGGTACAATACCATTGACTACATTCACTATGCTGTACTTTACATCCCGTTAATGAATATATATATATTTGACATTCAATATTACTCTACTTTAGCTTCGGGTATATAGCACAGTGGTCAGGCTGTGCTATATTACACAGCATATTAAAAGATTCCCCTGATAAGTCCAGTATCCATCTGGCACCCTACATAGTCCTTACAACATTATTGAAAATATTCCCCATACTGTACTTTATATCTCCATGATTATAACATTACCACTACTTTGTATTTTCTAATTCCTTCACCTTCTTCCCCATCACCTAATCTAGTAAACATCAGTGTTTTTTCCCCTGAGTCGATTTCTGTTTTGTTTGCTTGTTTATTTTGTTCTTCAGATTCTACATGTAATTGAGATCATATGGTATTTGTTTTTCAGTCTTATTTCACAGCATAATGCTCTCTAGGTCAATCCATGTTGTTGCAATGGTAAGATTTTATTCTTTCATGGCCAGGTTATACTCCATTGTATAGATATACCACAGTTTCTTTATCCAATTATCTATTTATGGGTATTTGGGTTGTTTCTGTAACTTAACTATCGTGAATAGTGTTGCAATGAACATTAATGTGCATTTTTTTTTTCAAATTAGTGTTTAGGATTTCTTTGGTTAGATACCCAAGAATGGAATTCCTGGGTCATAGGGTAGTTCCGTTTTCAATTTTCTGAGGAGCTTCCATACTATTTTCCATAGTGGCTGCATGTATCTCCAATCCTATCAACAGTGTATGAGGGTCACCTTTTCTCCACATCCTTGTCAACACTTGCTTTTTGTTGATTTACTGATGATAGCCAGGAATGAGATGGTATTTCATTGTGGTTTATATTTGCATTTCTCTAATGATTGAGCATTTTTTCATGTTTGCTGTCCATTTGTATGTCGTCTTTAAAGAAAGGTCTCTTCATGTCCTCTGTCCATTTTTTAATTGGGTTGTTTTTTTTTTTGGTGTTAAGTTGCATGACTTTGTTTTTGTATTAACCCCTTATCAGTTGAATTATTAGCAAAATTATTTGCCCATTCATGAGGATGCCTTTATGTGATACTTATGGTTTCCTTTACTGTGAAAAAACATTTTAGTTTGATGTAGTGCAACATGTTTATTTTATCTTTTCCTTCCCTTGCCCAAGGGCATACATCAGTAAAAATATTACTGAATGCAATGTGTGTGAATTTACTTCCTATATTTACTTCTAAGAGTTTTATGCTTTCAGATCTTACATTTAAGTCTTTAATCCATTTTGAATTTATTCTTGTAGGAGTTCTGCCAATTAAGTTCCTGAACTCATCCTAGAAAAAGTGCTACATAACTCATTGCTGAATATCACTTACCTTCAAAGTACTCCCTTTGGGAAACTACACACAATGCCAGTGACTAGTCCATTCTTCAAAGCAATTTTGGAATTCTTTTTCTGGAATGGCCATCACAGCTGTCATCATATTACCCTTGATATCCTGAATGTCATCAAAATGTCTTTCTTTCAGTATTTCCTCCATCTGTGGATAGAGAAAGAATTCATTGCGGGCCAGATCCCCCAATGAGTAGGGAGAATGTTCCAATAGTTATTTGTTTACTGACTAAAAACTCCCTGACAGACAGTGCCATGTGAGCTGGTGAATTGTCATGATGTAAGAGCCATAAATTGTTGGTGAAAAGTTTGGTCATCAAACTTTTTCATGCAACATTTTCAGCACTTTCAAATAGTAAACTTGGTTATCTGTCCAGCTGGTACAAATTAATAATGAATAATCTGTCTTATATAAAAAAAAGTTAGCAACATTGTTGCAACAAGTTTTCAAACTTAATGGGCAGACCTCGTATCTCAACATAACAAATGCCATATATGATAAACCCACTGATAACATCATATTCAATGCGGAAGAGCTGAAAACATTCCCCTTAAGATCAGGAACAGGAAAACGGTGCTCACTTTCACCACTTTTATTCAACATAGTTTGGAAGTTCTAGACAAAGTAATCAGAAAAGAAAAAGTTGCAGCTTTATTTATTGTGACCAAGACATGGAAACAACCAAAATGTCCCTCAATAGACAAATGGATAAAGAAGTTGTGGTATATATACACAATGGAATACTATTCGGTGGTAAGAAAAGATGAAATAGGACCATTTGTGACAACATGGTTGGCTCTTGAGGTTATAATGCTAAGCGAAATAAGTCAGACAGAAAAAGAAGAGAACTATATGATTTCACTTATATGTGGTATATAAAACTAAAAACAAAAGAACAAGACAAACAAATAAAGAAACAAAAACTCATAGACATAGACAATATTTTAGGGATTACCAAAGATTGGGAGGGGGTCTCTAGAAGAGGGACAAAAAGGGGTCTAATATATGGTGATGGAAAGAGAACTGACTCTGGATGGTGAACACACAATGTGAGATATGGATAATGTATTGCAGATTTTTACACCTGAAATCTATGTAACTTTACTAACAATTGAAACCCCAATAAACTTTAATTAAAAAAAAAAGAAAGAAATAAAAGACATCCAAATTGGAAAGGAGGAAATAAAATTGTCAGTATTCGCAGGTGACATGATACTGTATAGAGAACCCCAAATAACCCACAAAACCAATTATTAAAATGATAAATAAATTTAGTAAAGTAGCAGGACACAAAATTAATACTCAGAAGTCAGTTGTATTTGTATACATCAATAACAAACTACCAGAAGGAGAAATTAAGAAACAATTCCATTTCCAATTGCTTCAAAAACAATAAAATTTTTAGGAATAAATTTAATCTAGGAAGTAAAAGATCTGGACTCAGAAAATTATAAGACTTTGAAGAGAGAAATTAAAGAAGATACAAATAAATGGAAACATATACCATGATCATGGATAGGCAGAATTAATATAGTTAAAATTTTATGGAACCTTAAAAAACCCTGAATACCCATGGCAATCTTGGGAACTGAAAACAAACTGGGAGGTATCACGATACTTGACATCAAATTACACTTCAAGGCTATAGTAATCAAAACAGCATGGTACTGGCATAAAAACAGATACATAGATCAATGGAACAGAATAGAACCCAGAAAGAAATCTGTGCCTATATGGTCATTCAATCTATGACAATGGAAGCGAGAATTTACATTGGGGTAAAGACAGTCTATTTAATAAATAGTGCTAGGAAAACTAGACAGATACATGCAAAAAATGGATATGGTACACCTTACACCATATGAGTATGATCGCTCTATTTTCACTTTGCTAAGAGTTTCTTTCATAAATCGCTGCTGGATTTTGTCAAATACTTTTTCTGCATCAAAAATGACCATATGATTTGCATTTTTTCATTTTGTTAATGTGGTCTATCACGTTAATTAATTTGCATATGTTGAACCAACTTTGCATACTGAGAAAGAATCCCATTTGATCATGGTGTATGATCTTTTTAATGTATTGCTGAATTCGGTTTGCTAATATTTTGTTGAAGGTTTTTGCATTTATGTTCATTACGGATATCGACCTATAGTGTTCGTGCTTGCTTGCTTGCTTGCTTGCTTGCTTCCTTCCTTCCTTCCTTCCTTCCTTCCTTCCTTCCTTCCTTCCTTCCTTCCTTCCTTCCTTCCTTCCTTCCTTCCTTTTTTACTTTTCTTTCTTTTTTTGTAACGTCTTTGTCTGATTTTGGGATTAGGTAATAGTGGCCTGGTAAAATGAGTTTAGGAACTTTCCCTTCTTCTGGTTGTTTTGGAAGAGTTTGAGGAGAATAGGTGTTAATTCTTTTCTTGGTAAGATTCACCTGTGAAACTGTGTGGTCCAAGACTTTTGTTTATTTGGAGCTTGTTGATTACTGATTCAATTTCACTGGTAGTAATTTGTCTGTTAAGATTTTCTGTTTCTTCATCATTCAGCCTTGGAAAATTGTATACTTCTAGGAATTTATCTATTTTTTTCCAGTTTGTCTAATTTGTTGGTGTATAGTTGCTCATACTATTTTTTTTTTTTTTTTTTTTTTTTTTTTGGTATTTCTGTGATGTCTTTTGTCACTTTTTCTCTTTTATTTCTGATTTTATTAATTGGAGTGCTTTCTCTTTTTTCCTGATGAGTCTGGCTACAAGTTTGTCAATTTTGTTTATCTTTTAAACAAAACCAGCTCTTGGTTTCCTTTTTTCTTTTCTTTTCTTTTTCTTTTGTCTCTATTTCATTTATTTCTGCTCTGATCCCATTCTTTCTTTGTACTTACTTTGGGCTTATTTTAATGTTCTTTTCCCAGGTTACTTAGGTATAAAGACAGACTGTTGATTTCAGATTTTTCTTGTTCCTTTATGTAGGCCTGCTTTGCTATAAATTTTGCTCTTAGGACTGCATTCACTGCATCTGATAGGTTTGGGGTCATTGTGTTTTCATTTTTGTTTGTCTCAATGTATCTTTGATTTCTTCCTTGATCTCTTTGTTGACCCATTTATTACTTAGTACCATGTTATTTGGTTTCCATGTGTTTGTGTGTTTTCCAATTTTCTTCTCGCAATTGATTTCTACTTTCATAGAACTGTGGTCAGATAATATGCTTGATATGATTTCAGTCTTCTTAAATTTAGTGAGATTGTGGTCTATCTTCGAAAATGTTCCATGTGCACTTGAACACAATGCATATTCTGATGCTTTGTGGTGAAATGTTGTAGAAATATTGATTAAATCTAATTGGTCTAATCTGTCATTCAAGGCCACTGTTTCCACATTGATTTTCTGTCTGGAAGATCTGTCCATTGGTGTTAGTGGGGTGTTGAAGTCCCCTACCATGGTAATATAACTGTTGATCTCTGTCTTTATGTTGGATAATATGCATTTTATATATTTAGGTGCTCCTAAGTTGCATGCATAAATGTTTACTAGCATTATGTCCCATTGTTGGATTGATCCCTTTATTATTATGTATAGCCCTTCTTTGTATTTTTTTTGTAGTCTTTTTTAAAGTCTACTTTGTCTAGTACAAGTATTGCTGTCCTAGCTATTTCTCATTACCATTTGCATGAAATATTTTTTTTTCCATCACTTTGTTTTTAGTCTTTGTGTGTCTTTTGATCTGAGGTGGGTGTCTCGTAAACAGCATATGCCTGGGTCTTTTTTTCTTATCCACTCAGCCACCTTATGTATTTTGATTGGAGTAGTTAATCCATTTTCATTTAAAGTGATTATTGATAGATACATAGTTATTGCCATTTTGTTATTCATATTTATGGTCTTTGTTAGTTCCTTTTCATCTTTCTTCTGCTTAAAGAAGCCCTTTTAACACTTCCTGCAATACTGTCTTGGTGGTAATTAGTTCCTTTAGCTTATTCTTTTCTGGGAAGCTCTTTATCTCTCCTTCAATTTTAAATGATAGCCTTGCTGAATAAACCGATCTTAGTTGTAGGTCTTTGTTTTTCATCACTTTTAATATTAACTGCCACTCCCTTCTGGCCTGCAAAATTTCTGTAGAAAAGTTAGCTGATAGTCTTATAGGAGCTCCCTTGTAAGTAACTAGTTGTCTTTCTCTTGCTGCTTTTAGGATTCTCTCTTGGTGTTTAACCTTTGACATTTTAACTGTGATGTGTCTTTGTGTGGGCCCATTTGGGTTCATCTTGTTTGGGACTCTCTGTACTTCCTGGGTTTGTATGTAATATTTCTTCACCAGGTTAGGGAAGTATTCACTCATTATTTCTTCAAATAAGTTCTCAATCCCTTGCTCCCTCTCTTCTCCTCTGGTACTCCTATGATGCAAATGTTGTTATGTTTAATGTTGTTCCACAGGTCTCTTAGACTATTTTCATTGTTTTTCATTTATTTTTTATTTTTGTTGTTCTGATTGTGTGAATTCTGCCACTTTGTCTTCTAAACTGCTGATTTGAGCCTCTGCTTCATCTAGTCTGCCGGGGCTTCCTTTTAGTTCATTCTTCATTTCAGTTACAGTATTCTTTGTTTCTGACTGGTTATTTTGCATGGTTTCTATCCACTTCTTTATGCTTTCTATCTCTTTGTTGAAATTCTCACTAAGTTCCTTAAGCATTCCTATAATCATTGTTTTAAACTCTGTCTCTGTTAGGTTGATTGCCTCCATTTCATCTAGTTCCATTTCTGGAGGTTTCTTCTGTTCTTTTATTTGGGATATGCTTCTTTGTTTCCTCATCAGGCTGCCCCTCTTTGTTTGTTTCTATGTATTAGTAGATCACCTATGTCTCTCAGTCTTTGCTGGGTGGCCTTATGTAGTACATGTCCTTCACAGCCAAATTGTGAAGTCTGCCAAACCCCTGTGCATGTGTTCCATAGGTTTCCCTTGTGTTGGGTCTGTTCTGTTGTAGTTGAATCTTGATTGCTTTTGGCTTGTCAGTGGGTGGAATTGACTTCCAGTGTGATTAGCTATGTGATTGTCCTATACCCACAGTGTATGAGCTGCTGCATGAGGGGTTACCCCTCAGAGGAGGCTTTGCCCTGATAAGCTCTTCTACCTGTTTAGAACCCTTTTTGGTGTGCCACCTCTGGGTCTAACCAGGTAGTGCTCTGGTATGGTCTGAAGCTGGCCTCTGGGTGTGTTGTTTCTGAAGATGGTCTCTTGAGTGTGGCTCTTCTACAGGGCAATTTCAGCTCTGCATGTTACCGGCCCGTAGCTACCTGGTAGGTACTTCAAAGCTATATATGGTTGGAAGCTGCTCATGCTGGACCTGGAAGCATGGGGGTGTGGCCTCATTGTTAACTAAGTTTCTCTGCCACCAATATTGGGCCTTTGAGAGCTTAGTAGAAGGACAAGGTCCCCCTAGGCCTGTTGCCACCTGTCAGCTGCCCGTAAGGCCCAGATGTTGAAAGAATCTCCTTAGGAACTTTTATCTGGCTGGTTGACCTGGTGTTGAGGGTGGCATCAATGATGCAGCACTAGCTGGGCAGGGTAGAGTTCAAGTGAGTCATGAGTGGTTTTTACAACATTAATGCAGATTCAGATCTTTAGCCTATACCTGGCCTGTAGCCACCTTGTATAGTGCCCTGAGTACATTGCAGCCATCTGCTATCAGGCTCACAAATTCCCAAGGGCTCTTCCTGTGTGGTTGTGGTACAGTTTTGTGGTAACTGCTCCCCACCAAAATCTTCCAAGGCCATTGGGAATTATGTACTGCTGTAACAAACCTCTTCTTGGGTTCTTGGGCTGGGGACAGTCACCCAGGAGCCCAGAGTGTCCAATATGTAGCTATAGGTGGGCAGGGCAGGGTTACAGGGGGCTAAAGGGTATGGTCAGTGGTTTCTACTAATTCAGTTTAGTTTTGGCTCTTGGAACATCCTGGAATTGAAACAAAACAAAACAATAGCAACAAGAAAACAAATACACACTAGTGGAAAAACAATAAACAATAATACAAAAAACAGTGAAACAAAACACAAAAAACAAATCAAAATAAAGTTGAAAAGAGAAAAAACTCCAAAAAACAAAACAAAACAAACAAAATAACACAAAACACACAAAACAAGAAAAACAGGAAAAAATAAGAAGGAATGTAAAAGAAAACGAGAGAAAACAAAAAGCCATCACCTGTCTATGCTGCAGTGGAGGTCTGTTGTTGTTGAAAGTTTCTCTGAGGCTAGTGGAGGTGGGGCCTCTGGAAATGCAGCTCTAGATGGGAAAAGCAGGCTTCCTGGGTGCTATGGGGTATGGTTGGTGGTTTCTACAGAATCATTGCAGTTTCTGCTCCAGCCTGCAAAAACGTGCTGAGAACACCACGGAGAGCCACCTCTGTGAGCAGGTCACCTGGGTCTCAAGGCACCACTTCTGTGGGGGGATGTGGAGGGTGATAGAGCTCTGAGCTTCTGAAATCCCAATGCTGCCCTTGCAGCCTACTGCTTAGCCTGTGTGTCTCAGCAGTTCTAGTTGCCCCACAGGGACACACCAAGAAATGTGGGGGCAGGGTGGGCTGTGAGAGGTGGCTGGATCATTTGTGCCTCTGATCAGCCCAGAGCTGTCTCACCCCTATAGCTCTTTCCCTATTGCTGGACTTTGCATCTGGAGGACGCATGCTCCAGTTCTCAGCTGTGTAGTTATTCTGTTCTTTAATCGGACACTGCTACAGTTTCGTCTGGAGCCCGCTTCTAACAATGGGTGGGTGGGTGTGGAGCGAACTCTGCATGGGTGGGGGAAGGTGGCCAGGCTCCATGTCTTTATTTTCTGCTTTCTGCCTGGCAGTGAGGGTTTAAACCACAGTTATAACTTCAGGTCTCTGTACTGAACACTGGGTTCAGCCTTCTTATGTGCTAATCTCTCAGGCAGGACTGTAGGCCACAAGGTGTGCACGTGCAGCCAGGCTTGTTCTCTCTCCTGAGGCTGCAGTAAGAGCCAGTCTGCATCCTGGGGCCCCATGGCACACATCTCTGCATTTCCCCTTTCCCTCCTCTCCCAGTCACCCAATTGGCCCACACACCCAATTCGCCCACCTTCAGGTGATTCCATATGAAGGTCTCCAAGGAATTCCTGTGTGATGAGCAGGGAATCCTTTGTTGAATTATAGCTATTCAATTTGTTGTAACTTCCAGGGGAGAGTTCAAGAAGCACTCCTCACACCATCACTTCTGTGACATCATTCTTGATTGCCATATATAAATCAGCAAGCAGATATATCAGTGGGTAGGGTAATTTCAGCTCGGCTTGGTTCAAATTTATAAATACTTAATTAGCATGATTCAAATTAAATCTGGCAAACAGTTTTAGTATTCAGTGGAAATCAAAAAGCTGGTCCAAATATCCAAAATTGTAGAATTTTAAATGCCTTACATGTACCCATTATTTAGTAGATCAAACAGGGAGAAATAAATAATTGCAGGGTTAATTTTTTTTTTTTTCCCTGTGGAAAAACTCTTTAGTTCAATATTGTCTCATTCACTTATTTTAGCTTTTACTTCTCTTGCCTTTGAGGTCAAATTCATAAAATCCTCTTTGAACATAAGTTTAGTACCTATATTTTCTTATATGCATTTTATTGTTTCAGGTCGTATGTTTAGGACTTTGATACATTTTGATTAATTTTGGTACACAGTGATGGATAGCAGTCTAGTTATCTCTTTGGCAAATAGCTTTACAATTCTCCTAGCATCATTTATTGAAGAGGCTGTCTTTTCTCCAACATATGTTTTTGGCTGCTTTGTCAAAAACTATCTGTCCATATTTATGTGGGTTTATTTCTGGGGTTTTCATGTGTTCCATTGGTCTATGAGTCTCTTTTTCTGCCAAAACCATAATGTTTTGTTTATTGTTGCTGTATAGTACAATCTGCAGTCAGGGAGTGTGATACCTCAAGTATTATTCTTTTTTATTAGGATTGTTTTGGCTATTCATGGTCCATTGACAAAATAAAGAGACAATCAATTGAATGGGAGAAGATATTTGCAAACAATGCCTCCAATAAGTGGTTAATATACAATACATGTAAGGAACTCATTCACTACAACAACAAAAATCAAATAATCAAAAAATGGGCAAAGGACTTGAATACACATTTCTCAATGAAGACATACAGATGCCCAATAGATATGTGAAAAGATGCTCAACATCACTAATCATCAAAGAAATGTAAATAAAACCACAATGTGATATCACCTCACACCAATTAGAATGGCTATCATCAGCAAGACAAATAATAACAAGTATTAGAGAGGCTGTGGAGAAAAAGGAAACCTCATACACTGTTGATGGGATTGCATTTGGTACAGCCATTATGGAAGGCACTATGGATGTTCCAAAAAATTATGGAGAGACGTCATCAAAATCGCAGCGTGAGGTGAGCCTCTGTAAATCTCCCATGCAATTTACAACAAATGGAACAACCTATAACTGCACAAAGGACTTCCTACGCAGCGATAGGCAACATGAAAAGGCCCACGACGAAATTCACCTAAAGGTGGACAAATCACTCTAGTGGGGAAGGAGGAAAGGGAAAAGTGCGGAGACGGAGACGTATGGGCACAGGACACAAACCTAATCAGTGCTCCGAGCATGCTGCATCCTGGAGCTACTGCAGCTGCGGGAGAGGGAAGAACGCGGACTGCTAGGGCTCCGTTTACGGCCCACAGGGCTGACGGAACAGCATATAACACGACTGAACCCAATGCTCATGGCAGAGACCTCTGAACAAAGAGTGAGGAAATATGGCTGAAAACAGTGGTTTAAGCCCTCATTGCCGAGCAGAGAGCAGACGCCTTAGGCACTGAGACTAGCCACCCCCTCCCTGCCATACCAGACCTCGACCAGCCCCCACCTGCCCGGTGCCAGAAGAAGAACAGTAGCAGTGTCAGATCAAAAGAACAGAATAATTGCTGTTCGGAGAAATGTGGACTGCAGACAAAGATTTGCAGCCCAACTAGTTCCGGCAAAGGGGAGGGAGCTGTGGAAGCAGGACCGGCTGTGGTGGGGGTCGCCGCCATTGCTGTGGGCCATCTCTCACAACTCACCCCGCCATGGTCCCACCTATCTGGGTAGACTCCTGCAGGAGTAACAGAACTGCTGAAATATACGCGCTCTGAATATGGTGCAGGAAGAGATTTGGAACTTCAAAAGCTCTCCGCATACCAACACGGACACGATGCTCTGTGACCTATGCAAACTATTCACAGAGGAGAAGCCCATCTCCCACGGAATACCCCCATTGTGTGAGAAGCTGGAATAGTGCAGAGAAAACATAGTACTACCATGTGAGAGAGAAAAAAAGGCTGCAGTCGGAAAAAAAATAAAACATTCTACAAACAAGTACTGGAAAACAAAAGAAAGACCTCTTCCTATCAACCTGTTGCAGAAGCCACTCCTGTAGATGTCTAGGAAGAGAAACAATAAATCAGTAATTTCAATGAATAACCAAGGCAACAAGACAGCTCAGAAAGAAAGTGAAAAATCTCCAGAAAAGGAATTTAATATATGGAAATATGTGACTTAAATGAAAGAGAATTCAAGATTGCAGTTCTGAAAAAAACTCAATGAGATGCAAGACAACACAGAAAGGCAGTTTAATGAACTCAGAAACAAAAGAACAACATGAGCATTTTACAAAAGAGACAGAAACTTTAAAAAAGAACCAAACAGAATTTATGGAGATTAAGAACCCTATAGAAGAAATTAAAAATCAAATACCCAGCTTAGGTAGCAGACTTGACTAGATGGAGGAAAGAATCAGTGACATCGAAGATAGAACCTGGAAATTACACAGATGGAAGAAGAAATACACTTGAGACTTAAAAGAAATGAAAGAACTCTACAAGAACTTTCAGACTCCATCAGAAAGAGCACTATAAGAATAATGGGCATACCAGAAGGAGAAGAAAGAGAGAAGGGAACAGAGAATATCTTCAAACAATTTGTTGATGAGAACTTCCCAACCTTGTGGACAGAACTGGATCCTCGAATCCAAAAAGCAAATAGAACACCTAATTACCTCAATCCCAACAGGCCTTCTACAAGGCACACTGTATTGAAGCTGTCTAAAATCAATGACAAAGAAACAATCCTCAAGGCAACCAGGGAAAAGAAGACGGTAACCTACAAAGGAAAACCCATTAGATTATCATCAGATTTTTCAGCAGAAACTCTACAACCCAGGAGGAAGTGGAATCAAATATTTAAACTGTTGAAAGAGAGAAATTATGATCCAAGAATAGCATAACCAGCAAAGATATCCTTTAGATATGAAGGAGGAATAAAGACCTTTCCAAACATAGATAAGCTGAGGGAATTTTCTAATACACGACCTGCACTACAAGATATACTAAAGGAGGCTATTCGCCCACCATCAACAGGGACAATTTGTGGCAACCAAAACATAAAAAGGGGGAGAGTATAGGCCTGAACTGGAATATAGGAATGGAGAATGTAAGCGTGCTGAAGAAAATGGAGCACTGAATATCAAACTTCTTTTAAATAAAATTAAGGGTAACCACTCAAAAAAAAAATCTAGAACTGAAATATACACTGTAATAAAAGAAGAAACAGAGGGAAACATCATAGAATACCACCACACAGAAATAATAGACAACAACAAAAAGGCACAGAAACAATGGAGACACAGGCTTACCAGAAAAATAAAGATAGAATGACAGGAAATCCTCACATATCAATAATCACCCTAAATGTAAATGGACTGAATTCACCAATAAAAAGATACGGAGTAGCAGATTGGATCAAAACACTAAGCCCAACCATATGCTGTCTCCAAGAGACATATCTCAGCTACAAGGACAAGCATAGACTCAAAGTGAAAGAATGGAAATTGACACTCCAAGCAAATGGTACCCAGAAAAAATCAGGTGTAGCCATAATGATATCAGATGAAACAGACTTCAGGGTGAAAAAGATAACAAGAGACATAGATGGACATTTCATAATGGTGAAGGGGACTGTACAACAAGACATAACAGTCATCAATATTTATGCCCCCAATCAGGGAGCACCGAAATATACCAAACAACTACTAACAGAACTAAAGAAAGAAATTGACCAAAACACAATTATACAAGGGGACTTAAGTACATCATTGACAGCTATGGATAGATCATCCAAACAGAAAATAAATAAGGTAAGAGCAGCCCTACATGACACATTAGATGAAATGGACATAATTGACATAAATAGAGCACTTCATCCTAAAAACCTCAGACTATACATTTTTTTTCTAGTGTACATGGAACATTTTCAAGGATAGACCATAAATTGGGACATAAAATCAACCTAAGCAAATTTAAGAAGATTGAAATCATACCAAGCATATTCTCTGTTCACAACGCTTTGAAATTGGATGTCAACTGCAAAAAGAAAGCAAGAAAAAACACAAATACATGGAGATTAAACAACATACTTCTAAAGAAGGACTGGGTCAAAGAAGAAAATAGAGGAGAGATCAAAAGATACATAGAAACAAATGACAATGAAAATACATCCTACCAAATTTTTTTTGGATGCAGTCAAAGCACTTTTAAGAGCGAGATTTATATCATTACAGGCCTAGCTCAAGAAACAAGAAAAATCTCAGATAAATAATCTCCTGTTACACCTTAAAGAACTAGAAAAAGAAGAACAAATGAAACTAAGGTCACCAGAAGAAAGGAAATAACAAAAATCAGAGCAGAACTAAATTAAATAGAGAACAAAATGACAATAGAAAAGAAATTAATGTGACAAAGAGCTTGTTCTTTAAAAAGATTAACAAAATTGACAAACTCTTGGCTAGACTCACTAAGATAAAATGAGAAGACACTAATTAACAAAATCAGAAATGGAAAAGAGGAAGTCATCACGGATGTCACAGAAATACAAAGGATCATCCAAAAATACTATGAAGGACTATGTGCCACCAAATTCAATAACTTAAAAGAAATGGACAAGTACTTAGAAACATATAGCCTTCGTAGGCTAAACCATGAAAAACTGGAAAATCTGAACAGACAGATCACCAGTAATAAAATTGAATCAGTCATCCAAAACCTTCCCAAAAGCAAAAGTCCAAGACCAGATGGTTTCACTAGTGAATTCTAGCAAACCTTCAAAGAGAATCTAATACCAATCCTGCTGAAACTCTTCCAAAAAATTGAAGAAGAGACAGTACTCCCCAACTCATTTTATGAGGTCAACATTACCATGATACCATAACCTTGTAAGGACAACACAAAAAAGAAAACTACAGACCTATATCTCTGATGAACACTGATGCAGAAATCCTAAAAAAAAATTCTAGCAAATCGAATACAACAATGCATTAAAAAGATTATTCATAACAACCAAGTTTGGTTTAACCCCCGAGTACAAGGATGGTTCAAAACCCCCAAATACATCAATGTGATACATCACATAAACAAAATAAAGGAGACAAATCATATGATTATATCAATTGATGCAGAAAAAGCATTTGACAAGATACAACATCCATTTATGATTAAGACACTTAATAAAATAGGTGTAGAAGGAAAACACCTTAACATAATAAAGGCCATAAATGACAAACCCACAGCTAATCTCATAACTGATGGTGAAAAACCAAAGCCCTTTGCTCTATGTTCAGGAACACGACAGGGATGTCCCCTATCACCTCTGCTTTTCAACATAGTGTTGGAAGTCATTGCCAGAGCAATCAGGCAAGAGTAAGAACTAAAAGCCATCAAAACTGGGAATGAAGAAGTTAAATTATCACTCTTTGCAGATGACATGATGCTATATATAGTAAACCCTAAAGACTCCACTGAAAAGCTGTTAGAAACAATCAACGAATAAAGTAAAGTTGCCGGCTACAAAATTCAAAATTAACGTACAAAAGTCCATTGCATTCCTATATACTAACAATGAAATCTCAGAGAAATAAATACAAAAATAAGTTACTTTTGCAATTGCAGCAAAAAGAATAAATTGTATAGGAATAAACTTAACGAAGTATGTGAAAGACCAAAAGCTGAAAACTACAAGACATTTCTAAAAATAATTGAAGAAGACACAAAGAAATGGAAAGGCATTCCATGCTCATGGATTGGAAGAATCAACATAGTTACAATGGCCATATTACCCAAAGCAACATACAGATTTAATGCAATATCCATCAAAATCCCAATGGCGTTTTTTAAAGAAGTAGAACAAATAATCGCCAGATTTACTTGGAACCACAAAAGACCCCGAATAGACAAAGCAATCTTACGGAAAAAGAACAATACTGGAGGTATCACACACTCCCTGACTTTAGCTTGTACTACAGGGTTGCAATAATCAAAACAGCATGGTATTGGCAGAAAAACAGACAC
This sequence comes from Rhinolophus sinicus, assembly GCF_057876585.1. Classification (NCBI taxonomy): domain Eukaryota; kingdom Metazoa; phylum Chordata; class Mammalia; order Chiroptera; family Rhinolophidae; genus Rhinolophus; species Rhinolophus sinicus. The sequence continues at coordinate 89,351,022 of NC_142518.1, forward strand.
ATAGACTAATGGAATAGAACTGAGAACTCAAAATAAAGCCACATAAATATGGACAGATAATTTTTGACAAAGAAGCAAAAAACTTACAATGGAGAAAAGACAGCTTCTTCAATAAATGGTTCAGGCAGAATTGGATAACCCCATGCAAAAGAATGAAACTAGACTGCTATCTGTCACCATGTTCCAAAATTAATTCAAAAACGGATCAAAGACTTAAGCATGAGACCTGAAGCAATAAACTGCATAGAAGAAAGCATAGTTAGTAAACTTATGGACGTTGGGTTCAAAGAGCATTTTATGAACTTGACTCCAAAGGCAATGGAAGTAAAAGCTAAAATAAACGAATGGGACTATATGAAACTTAAAAGCTTCTGCACAGCAAAAGAAACCATAGACAAAACAAAGAGACAACAACCTATAGATTTTGGCAAACAGTGCCTCTGATAAAGGGCTAATATCCAAAGTATACAGGGAACTTTTGAAACTCAGCAACATGAAAACAAGCAACCCAATTGAAAATGGGCAGACGACCCAAATACACATTTCTCCAAGGAGGACATACAGATGGCAGAAAGACATAAGCAAAGATGCTCAACATCACTAATGATCAGAGAAATGCAAATAAAAACCACAATGAGATATCACCTCACCCCAGTTATTATGGTTGTCATCAACAAGAAAAATAGTAGCAAGTGTTGGAGAGGCTTTGGAGAAAAAGGAACTCTCATACAATGTTGCTGGGAATGCAAACTGGTGCAGCTGTTATGGAAGGCATTGTATTGTTTCCTCAAAAAATTACGGATAGAATTACCATATGACCCAGCAATCCCTCTCCTGGGTATCTACCCACAAAATCTGAAAACATTTATACACAAAGACATGTGTGCTCCAATCTTCATTGCAGCTTTATTTACGGTGGCCAAGACAATGAAACCACCAAAATGTCCTTCGATAGATGAACAGATAAAGAAGGTGTGGTATATATACACAATGGAATACTATTCGGCGGTAAGAAAAGATGAAATAGGACCATTTGTGACAACATGGATGGATCTTGATAGTATAATGCTAAGCGAAATAAGTCAGACAGAAAAAGCAGAGTACCATATGATTTCACTGATATGTAGTATATAAACCAAAAACAACAAAAGAACAAGACAAACAAATGAGAAACAAAAACTCATAGACACAGACAGTAGTTTAGCTGTTACCAGAGGGTAAGGGGGAAGGGGTTGGGAGATGAGGGTAAGGGGGAACAAATATATGGTGATGGAAGGAGAACTGACTCTGGGTCGTGAACACACAATGGGATTTATAGATGATGTAATACAGAATTGTAGACCTGAAATCTATGTAATTTTACTATCAATTGTCACCCCAATAAACTTTTAAAATATATGAATATAATTACCATATGACCCAGCAATCCCTCTCCTGGGTATCTACACAAAGATTCTGAAAACATTTATCTGTAAATACATATGTGCTCTGATTTTCATTGTGGCTTTATGGTGGCCAAGACATGGAAACAACCAAAGGGCTTTCGGTGGATGATTGGATAAAGAAGATGTGCTGTAAATACACAATGGAATACTGTTCTACCATAATGAAAGATGAAATAGTGCCATTTGCAACAAGATGAATAGATCTTGACATTATTATGCTAAGCGAAATAAGTCAGACAGAAAAAGTTGAAAACTGTATGATTTCCCTGATATGTGGGGTATAAATTTGAAAGCCACAAAAGGAACAAGACAAACAAATAAAGAAACAAAAACTCATAGAGACAGACAACAGTTTAGTGGTTTCCAGAAGGTCAGGGTGCAAGGGTGGTAGAATGAAATATAGGGTAAACAGAATGAAATACATGGTGATGGAAGGAGAACTGACTCTGGGTGGTGAACCCATAATGTGATATTGATGATGTATTACAGAATCACCTGAAACCTATGCAATTTTACTAACAACTGTCACCCCAATTTAACTTTAATCTTTTTAAAAAGAAAGAGGGACACCTCGGTCTCCAGCAGCCCTCTGTCTCACTCAGCTACGATCTCCAGTGGTTTTCACAGCAAGAAGTTATGGGGACTTATCTTGCCAACACTAGAACCCTGGGTTGAGAAGCCTGGTGTGTGAATGGGACCCCTGCCTCCTCAGGGGGCACCTCCGCAGTCAAGACAGCTCTCCTGATTTTTAATGGTCACATGTGGATGTGGGACCAGCCTATTCCATGTCTCCAACCTTCCTACCAGTCCTGATGTGGCTTTTTCTGTATGTCCTTAATTATAGGACTTTTGTTCAGCTAGACTTCATATTGTTTTCAATGATGGCTACTCTATAATTTAGTTGTTATTTTGATATGATCATGGGAGGAGGTAAGCACAGTATTTACCTACTCAGCCATTATGACAAGATACTTATATTAAGTTTTGAAATTGGCAAGTGAATCTTTCAATGTTTTTTTTTTTTTTTCATGAATTTTTTGTTTTGTTTTGTTTTGCTGTTGGTCCCTTGAATTTCATATTAATTATGGATTGACTTGTTAGTTTCTGCAAAAAGTTCAACTGGGATTTTTCTTATGAAACATGTTGAATCCATAGATAAATTTGGGGAATATTACAATGTTAATGGTATTAAATCTTCTGATTCAGGAACATGAGATATCTTTCTAAATATTTAGATCTTTCATTTATTTCCATAATGTATTATGGTTTTTAGAACACAGTTTTAAATTTTTCTGTTGTTTACTCCTAAGTATGAAGCTATTGTATATGAAATCGTTTTAATTTCATTTTCACATTTTTCATTTCAGGTGTTTAGAAATACAATTGATTTTTGTTTATGGATTGTGTATCCTCCAAGCTTGCTGAACATGTTTATTAACTCTAAGTATTTATGAGTGAATTTATTAAAGTTTTATAAAAATAAATAAATAAATAAATAAATAAATAAATAAATAAATAAATGATAAATAAAATAAAACTATGTATAGTTTTTCAAAGTTGTCCAATTTTTGGCATAAAGTTTCACAATATATTCGTAACATCCTTTTTGTTTCTATAAAGTTGACTGCAATGCCTCACATTCATAGTTGTTTATACCAATCTAAGTCTCAGTTACTTTTTTTTCATCAGTGTACCTAAATGTTTGTCTCTTTCATTGATCTTTTTAAAAATAAATTTTTTAGTTTAAAATATTCTTTAATGTTTTCTATACTCTTTTTTATTTATTTTCACTAATATTTATTATTTACTTCTTTCTACTTGCTTTTGGTATGGTCTGCTGTTTGTTTTTTTCCCCCAGTGTCTTCATGGAGAAGTTTAGGGTATTGATGAGAGTGTTTTTTGTTTTGTTTTGTTTTGGTTTTAATATGAGCATTTACAACTATAAATTTCCCTTTTAGTACCACTTTATCAACATCCTTTAAGAGTTAATATGTTGTATCTTATTTGTCAACCATCTTAATGTATTTTCTAATTTCTCCTGTGATTTCCTGTTTGACCCATTGGTTATTTAGGAATATTTTGCTTAATAGTTTTGTATTTGTGCATTTTCCATTTTTTATAATTAGGTTCATAATTTCACTTCAATGTGTTCAAGGAATACATTTTTATTACTTCAATCATTTTAAATTTATTGAAACTCTCATTATGGCTTGTCATACAGTCTACTCTGTAAGTGTACAATGAGCACTTGAGGAGAAAAATATGAATTTTATTATTAATGGATAGAGTGTTCTATAAATATGTGCTATTTCTAGTTGGTTCACAGTATTCTTCAAGTTTTCTGTTTCTTATTGTGCTAATGCTTAGCTATTCTGTCCATTACTGAAAGTGAAACATTAAAGTTTCCAACTATTATTGTTGTTAAACTGTCTATTTTTCCCTACAATTCTGTCAGTTTTTGGTTGATGTATATTGAGAATCTGATGTTAGTCACATATATATTTATAATTGTTATATCTTTCAAATGATTTACATATGATTATTAATTTCCCTCTTTAACTCCAGCAACTTTTTTTAATGTGTATTTCGTTTGATATTAGTTTCGTCATGTCAACTTTTTTATGGTTGCTGTTTGCATAATACAACTTTTTCCATCATTTTACTTTTATCTATTTGTATCTTTGAATATGAAGTGTTCAGCGTATAATTGGATCTTGTTTTTTTGCTCAGTCTGACAATCTTTGCCTTTCAAATGTACTGCTTAGTACACCGAATTTTTGTTATACACATTACATTAAATTACTATGTTAATCATTTTAAGTGTACAGTATAGTAGCATTAACTGCATGCACTTTGTTGTGCAGTAGATATCTTAAACTTTTTCATCTTAAAACTAAAACTCAGTATTTAATGAAAAACTCCTCATTTCGTCCTCCACTCCATCAGCTCCTGGCAATCATTTTATATTTACTATTTCTATGAGTTTGATTATTCAGATACTGCTATAGATTGAATGTTCATGTCTCTCCCCCCATCAACATGTTGAAACCAGTTCCCAATGTGATGGCACTTGGAAATGGAGCCTTTGGAAGGTCATTATATCATGAATGGGAAGCTATTATGAATGAGATTGGTATCCTTATAAAAAGAGAACCTAGATGGGCAGGGGGGTGGGGATAAGGGGAAGGTGAGAGGTTTTGGGAACGTACAGAGGGATAGTGGATGGGGGGAGGGGGGTTCACACAGTGTGAGGGATATAAATGATAAATGTCTAAGTTTTGCTTTGTCTTGTGCACCTGAAACTGATTAATAAAAAAACAAAAAACAAACAAACAAACAAAAAAAAAAACAAAAAAAACAAATGGGAAACAAAACCTCATAGACAGAGACAATAGTTTAGTGGTTACCAGAGGGTAAGGGGAGAGGGGGTGATAGTTGAGGGTAAAGGGGATCAAATATATGGTGATGGAAGGAGAACTGACTCTGGGTGGTGAACACACAATGTGATTTATAGATGATGTACTAATGAACTGTACACCTGAAATCTATGTAACTTTACTAACAATTGTCACCGCGATAAAATTTAATTAAAAAAAAAAAAAGAAAAAAAAAAAAGAGAACCTAGAAAGCTTCATATTAGCTTCTGCCATGTGAGGACACAGCAATAAGACAGCCTTCTATAAACCATGAAGCAGGCCTTCACCAGACAGTGAATCTACTGGTACCTTGATCTTGTATTTAACAGACTCCAGAACTGTGAAAAATAAATCTCTGTTTATAAGCTATACAGTCTATGGAATTTTTGTTACAGTAGCCCAAAAAGACAGAGAGATATGTTGTACAAATATATTCATTCAGTGTTTGTCTTTTTGTTACTGGCTTAGTTCACCTGCCAAAATGTCCTCAAAATTCATCCATGTTATAGCATATGGCAGGGTTAATTTATATTTAAGGATGAATAATATCCCATTGTATACATATACCACATATTCTTATCAATTCATCCATTGATAGACATTTGGTTTGCTTCCACCTCTTGGCTATTGTGAAGATGATGCAATGAACACAGGTGTGCTAATTTGTCTTTGAGATCCTGTGTTAAATTCCTTTGGATACATTCAAGAAGTGGAGTTGCTGGATCATGTGGTAATTCTATTTTCAATTTTTGAAGAATCTCTATACTATTTTTCAAGTAGTTGCACCATTTTATATTCCCACCAACAGTTCAAAAGGGAGCCAGTTTCTCCAAATCCTGGTCTTAACTTGCTATTTTCTGTTTCTTTGTTTAAAATTTTACAGTGCCCATTCTAACTGCTGTGAGATAATTATTTTTTGTTATTTTAATTTGAATTCCTCTGATGATTAATGAGTTAGACATCTTTTCATATGTTTGTTGGCCATTTGTTTATCTTTGGAGAAATATCTATTCAAGCTCTTTGCACATTTTAAAATCTGGTTATTTGATTTTTGTTGTTGAGTTGTAGGAGAATTTTATGTATTCTGGTTATTAATTCTTGACCAGATATATGGTTTCAAATATTTCCTCTCATTCTGTGTGTTGCCTTTTCACTCTGTTGATTGTTTTCTATGACGTGAAGAAGTTTTAAACTTTGATGTAGTCCCATTTGTCTATTTTTTTTCTTTTGTTGCCTGTACCCTTGGTGTGATAGCCAAAAAATATTTGCCAAGACCAAAGTCATGAAACTTCTTGTCTATGTTTTCTCATCATAGTTTTATAGTTTCACATCTTAGATTATGGTCTTTAGCTCATTTTCAGTTGATTTTTATATGTAGTTAAAGACAGGATCCAACCTAATTCTTGTGCATGTGGATATCCAGTTTTTACAACACCATTTGGTGGAAAGGCTATCCTTTCCCCGTTATGTTGTTTGATATCCTTGTATAAGATCATTTGGTTATATATGCAATAATTTATTTCTAGGATTTCTATTCTGTTTCATTGGAGTATATGCCGATCTTTATGATAGTACCAAACTGTTTTGAGTATCGTAGACTTGTAAAACGAAGTGAATACTCTGGCTTTTTTCTTGTCTGGATTTTTTCTATCATTGTTGTTGTTTTTTTGTTTTATTTTGTTTCTATTTGGGATGCAATGAGATTAAATATGACTTTCAGGAGTTTTTTATTATTATTGAGAAAAAAATGTCATTGGGAATTTGATCAGGATTGCATTGAATCTGTGTGTCATTTAAGGTAGTGTGGACATTTAAAAAATATTAAGCCTTCCAATCCAGGAACATGTAATATTTATTTGTATTTATTTGTGTCTTCTTTAATGTCTTTCAGCAATGTTTTATAGTTTTCAGTGCACAAGTTTTTGCCTCCTTGGCTAAGTCTATTCCCAAATATTTTACTTTTTAAAATGCTATTGTAGAGAGGGGAGCAAGACAGCACAGTAGATAAATACTGTGCTTGCCTCCTCCCATGACTACAATAAAATTACAACTGAATTATAAAGCAATCAACCTGGAGAACCATCTGATTACTAACTGAACAGAAGTTCTATAACTAAAGATACAAAGAAGAAGCTACATCAAGACAGGCAGTAAGGAGCAGAGACATGAAACAGACCAACCCCAAACCTGCACTGAGAATTGGAAGGGATATCTCAGCCACAGATGTCCACCTGGACGAGTGAGGGACCCCAGGCCCACATTGAGCTCCCCAACCCTCAGTGCCAGTGATGGGAAAAAGAGTCCCCACAACATCTGGCCATTAAAAACAGTGGTGATTCTGCCCATGCAGGTGAGACAAAAGGCTGCTGGAAATCCAGGCATCCTCATAAAGGAGCAGCACACAAACTCATTTGTAAGCACTCACTCTAGGTTATGGCAGTGGGACAGTGACTCAGGAGGTGCCAGAGTATACAGGGAGAGACTGAGTTGTGTGGCTTCAGGACAAGGACTGGATGGACAGTCACCATTTTCCCTGTGTAGAACCTTTCTCCTGAGACTACAAGCAGGCACCATCTTTCCTGTGTTGCGCCTCCCCCAACATTGTCAAATCTGAATCTGCATTGAACTGGTGAGCTCTGCTTGCTCCACATTGATGACTCCCTGGGACCATGCACCACTCAATTTGCATGCCACAGGATGTTCTTTCAGCAGCATACAGCTATCCTCAACTCACATACCACTGGAGGCAATTTTGTGACCAGCAGGCAACCACAGCCCATGGTACAGAGTTTCTTGGACAACTCACAGGGATCAGCAAGACCCATGCCTTGGTATGCTCTGAGCCTTTTACTTATTAGCTCCAGGCTCTGGACTGGCACCAAACCAGAATCTATATTAACCTCATGAACACCACTCGCCCAACCCTGGTGACTCCCTAAGACCCATCACATGCAACTTTCATGCTGCACAAGGGTGTTCCAGTGTCTGAGCATTAGGGGAGCCAGCATGTGGCAACAGGCTTCAGGATATCCTGGGCTTTTTGTGGAGTTACACCAGGCCCAGTACTGGTGGCAGCCGTCACTGGTTTGCAATGTGACTTATCCCACCCACATCCAGGTCCAGCATAGGCAGTGACTAACTGTGTATCATTTGTAGCTCCTGTTAGGTAATCCTGGACAGTCACAGTCATCAACTGACCTGGGCCTGCACCAGAGGTCCTCCTAAGAGGTCTCAGAACCAAAATACATGGAGGCCAGGTTCAGACCACAACAGAACACTACACAATTAGCCCCACAAGTGACAGATCCAAAGGGTGGTCTCAGCTAGCACCAGAGCCTGCTAGTATGAGTCCATCTCTGCAAAGTTAGCCCCCTACACACAGCAGCCCATAAGCTATAGATGTGGCCAAACCCTATAGCCAGTCAGCCTGAGGATCAATCTCACCCACTGATATGTCTATAGCAATCAAAACTCGGTTACAACCCACACAGGGGGCACTCCTGGAGCAATCAGTCCAGGTGATCAAGCAAACTGCACCACAGGGCCCCACAGGACACCTACAACATAAGGCCATATAGCCAAGACTGTAGCAGATCTGCCTAATACATAAAAACAAACACAGAGAGGTAGCTAAAATGAAGAACCAAAGAAATATGTCCCAAGTGAAAGAACAGGAGAAATTTCCAGAAAGAAAGAACTAAACAAAATGGAGGTGAGCAAACTACCAGATACAGAATCCAAAATAATGTTTATAAAATTGCTAGAGGAACTTAGTGAAAACTTCCATAAAGAGATAACAAGCATAAAAAACAAAACAAACAAACAGAAACTATATGTTCAAGGGGCTTTATTAAGAAGGAAAGGGGGGGGGGAACATAAATATGAATAACAAAAAGGCAATAACTATGTATTTATCAGTAATCACTTTAAATGTAAATGATTAAATGTTCCAATCAAAAGACATAAGGTAGCTAAATGGATAAGAAAACAAGATCCATACATACTTATATGCTGTCTGCAAGAGAACCACTTCAGATCAAAATACACACACATACTGAATGTGAATGGATGGAAAAAGATATTTCATGTGAATGGAAACAAAAAATCTGGGGTAGCAATACTTACGTCAGACAACATAAACTTTAAAACAAATAAGAGACAAAGAGGGACATTATATAATTAAAAAGAGATCGATCAACAAGAGGATATGATCCTTGTAAACATTTATGCACCCAACATAGGAGCATCTAAATATATAAAGCAGATATGACTAGTATAAGGGAAGAAATCAACAGTAATACAATCATAGTATGGGACTTTAACACCTTGACACTAATAGACAGATCTTCCTGAAAGAAAATCAACAAGGAAACAGCAGCCTTAAATGACACACTAGACCAAATGGATCTGATTGATATTTTTGAAGCATTTGGTACTGAAGACTTCTATTGTTCCTGTATTGTGGTCTACTTTACCCTTTAGTCCTCTTAATATTTTCTTTATATCTTTAGATCCTCTTATGTTTGGTTTATACTTAAATTTATTAAATCTTTATTTTGATTTTATTCATTCATCATTATACAATGTCCTGCTTTGTCTCATAAATATTTTTTACTTAACTTACATTTTGGCTGATATAAGTATAGCCACTAAGGCCTGTATGAATTCAAATCTGTATCCTTGTCATTATATTTCTCTTTTCCTGTTTTTAATTTTTTTGCCTTCTATTTAATAACACTCTCTAAAATTCCACTATTACCATTCAAATATGTATAATTAAAACTCTTGAGAGAGTAATGCTGAGCGAAACAAGTCAGACAGAAAAAGCAGAGAACCATGTGATTTCACTGATATGTGGTATATAAACCAAAAACAACAAAAGAACAAGACAAACAAATGAGAAACAGAAACTCATAGACACGGACAATAGTTTAGTGGTTGCCAGAGGGTAAGGGGGGTGGGGGGTGGTGGGGGGGGTGAGGGTAAGGGGGATCGAATATATGGTGATGGAAGAACTGACTCTGGGTGATGAACATACAATGGGATTTATAGATGATGTAATACAGAATTGTACACCTGAAATCTATGTAATTTTACTAACAATTGTCACCCCAATAAATTTAATTAAAAAAAAAAAAAAAAAAAAAAAAAAACTCTGTGTTTGAGTAGGAACCATATTTTATGTGGTTTTTAAAGAAAAGACAAAATGATGTAACTGAAATAATATTGACCAGAAAATTAGCAGTCCAGGGTGCTAATCTCAAATCTACCGCTAAGTGGTCTAAAAGTGTTAATCAGTTCCAAATCCATTTTAAATTTAAGTTTGTCATCATTTTCTCCTAAAATGTATCTCTGAAAACACAATAACACACACACACACACACAATTCTGTGGTTAGGTGCAAAAATGCTCCAAATTAAAACTTTTATTGGAAATTTATGATATACAATTGCATGGCTGTAGGATATACTCAGTGGAGGAACCTGTTAAGATATTTTTATCCACTTTTTTCTAAATTGTGTCTCATCTGGAAATCCCCCATCCTTTGTCCATCCCCAGATAGCATTTAAAATGCCTTTAATGGAACATGCTTCAGAAACACGTAGAGTATATTCTCTCTGATGATCTTTCTAGGCACAATCTATGGTTCTTACTGCAATTATTTAGTAATGTTTCAAAATAGTTTGTGCAACACTCGATAATTACTTATTGTTAGTATTTTGCAAAATATCTTCGAATAGAATGTATGAATATGTTCTGGATGAAAATAATAAAAACATATTTATTCAAACTGGCTTTAATTGTAAAATGCACTGTCATATAACAAGATTTAAAAGTAAGACAGATTTTATATGTTGTATTTCAGTGTTCTACTTTCACTTCTCTGTAGCTTTTGATTTTGAACTTCAGATGTTTTCATTCCCAGTCTCATAGTAAGATGGCTATAGAAGTTCTCATCACCAGTCTAGATATGACAATATGCAGGGGAAAATGACTATCCTTTCATGTCTTGTACCCTTGGGAGTAAGGAAAATGTTCCCAGAAGCCCCTTAGAGGACTTCACTAATGCGTCATTGATCACATGGATATTCTTAATGCAATCACGGGCAAGAAGGATGCAATTACCATGAGTGAATTGATCTAAATTTTATCCACCATGTAGAGGTAGAGATCAGGCATTTTCCCCTGAAACATATGATCATATGCTGGATAGAGAGTAATAAAAACAATCATGTTTTCTTAAGAATGAGAAGCACATGACATGTTAAGCAGACAACATACAAGTTCTGATACGTAACCTCAAACAAGTGTTAAGAATCTCAAAGAATGCTTAGAAATAATAAACTTCATTGATATAGAAAAACGCATTGAAGAGAAACATTGGGCGAAATATATAGGGGTCTGAATTCTCTTGTCAGTTCTTACATTAAAAAACTGTGTCCTTAGGCAAATCATTAAAAATGTCTGAGCCTCAGTTTCCTTACCTACATAGCAATGCCATTACTTACATATTATCATTCAAATAGATATAATAATAAAATGTAATAATAGATATGAGAGCTTTTGGAATTAGAAGTACTCTTATTTTTAAAAGTTTAGTTACCTTTGAGAAAGGAGATTAAACCTATTTACACGGTAATCAGTACACTTAGATATAATCCATTAAAAAGACAAATAATTCAATTCTTGTAGTTGTTTTTCTTTTATAACTGGTAGTTCTCTTCTGTATTGCGTTAAAGGATTAAATGAGTCAAACAATCGGAAACCCATCTTTTATTATTAGCATGACACCTTGATCGAATATATGGTGATGGAAAATGGTAAGTTGTATTTTTGATTAGTTTGCAAGGAAGAGAATGACCTGAAATCTAGCAACTCAGATTCTATATAATGCTTGCAGTAACATAAATGACAAAGTGTCAGTGATGACTGAGATGACAAAAGACAACATGCATATTAATAACCACTAGACAACATTCAATCACTGTCCAGTATTTTTAGTCATACTGAAGGACAATGCAATCTTCAAATGCAGCACCTCACAGAGGAGGTGTAACTGTCATCAACTTCTATAACTTATAAAGTCAGCAGAAAGTGGCAAGGTTATGCCTTCCTTGGTGGAGGGGTGAATGACACCTACATATTTCTTATATCCATACTAAAGGGCAAAAACAGCTGCTCCCAAATTGTTGTATAGAATTCATGTCTACTCAGGCCATTTGTTCAGTCTTTTTAGTAATGAATGAATGTAAAATTTCTGTCTGTCCCTCTTTTTCTCCCTACCTATATAGTTATTTGATTGAATTGCTTGTTTGTTTGATCCATTTTGTCAAAGTAGTCAATCTAGTTAGAATTCATGTGGTCCTGTGCTATTAATTTAATTATGTTATGCACATGCTATGTGTATGTGTGTATTCTTGTACATAACATACACATAAGTAATTTTTTAGATCTCAAATGTCCAGACTTTTATTTATCTTTTTATTTGCAGGATCTTTCCTTTTTAATATGGAGAAAGATTCCTTTAAAAAGATATTATCAATGACGGTTGATAATTTAAATAATGTAGAGACTTGATAAAAACCTTCAACAACCCGACAAGGAGGCCGAGTTGGACAGTCCAGTCCAAAAGCTTATTGTTCAAGAATGATTCCCTATATACCCCCTACTCCCACATATGCATAGGCTCCATCCATGATCAACATACCTCACCAGAGTGGTAAATTTGTTACAATTGATGAACCCGCATTGACACATGATAAACACCCAAAGTTTATAGTTTAACTTAGGGTTCACTCTGGGGTTATATACAAGGTCTGACAGTTAAGTTTGAGAACTTGTTGAAACGATGTTGCTAACCTTTTTTTTTTATATCAGAGGGATTATTCATTATCAATTTGCACCAACTGGACAAACAGTTAACCAAGTTTAATATTTCGAAGTGCTGAAAAGGCTACATGAAAAAATTAGAGGACTTGAACTTTTCACCAACAATCATGGCTCTTGCATCATGACAGTGCACCAGCTCACATGGCACTGTCTGTGAGGGAGTTTTTAGCCAATAAACAAATTACTGTATTGGAACACCCTCCCTATTCACCTGATCTGGCCCCCAAATGACATTTTTACCTGAAGGTAAATGAAATACTGAAAGGAAGACATTTTGATGACATTCAGGACTTCAAGGGTAATACGACAACAGCTCTGATGGCCATTCCAGAAAAAAAAGTTCCAAAATTGCTTTGAAGGGTGGACTAGTTGCTGGCACCGGTGTATAGGTTCCTAAGGGGAGTAAGTCTAAGGTGACCACAGTGATATTCAGCAATGAGGCATATAGTACTTTTTCTAGGATGAGCTCGTGAACTTAATTGTCATACCTCGTGTTATATGGGTTTGGACACATGTGTAATGACATGTGTCAATCATTATGATATCATGGAGAATATTTTAACTTCCCTATAAATGTCCCGTGCTTTGTCTGCTCATCCCTCTTCCTGTTGTCCTGGTAACCACTGATCTTTTTACTGTCTGCATAGTTTTGCTTTTCCCAGACTATTATATAGTTAAAATCATAAAGTGTGAAAAACTTCAAATTGGCATTTTTTACTTAGTAATATGCCTTTTTGTGCACATTCAATCTTGAGTTGCTGTGATATTTCTTTTTTTTTTTAATTTAATTTTATTAAGTTTATTGGGGTGACAATTGTTAGTAAAATTACATAGATTTCAGGTGTACAATTCTGTATTACATCATCTATAAATCCCATTGTGTGTTCATCACCCAGAGTCAGTTCTCCTTCCATCACCATATATTCGATCCCCCTTACCCTCATCTCCCACCCCCCACCCCACCCCCCTTACCCTCTGGCAACCACCAAACCATTGTCTGTGTCTATGAGTTTCTGTTTCTCATTTGTTTGTCTTGTGCTGTGATATTTCTTGTTCATTCTTGTGAGCACTGAAAAATTTAATGTTTGTTTTTTTATTTATTTATAATATATAGATATACTTTGAAAATTTTTATGTAAATGGTGTCAATGCATTTATATGCAATGGTGTGCTGGAGCTGGTTCACTCTGCATTAATAAAGCTAATTATACACATTTTGACAGCTGGCTCACTAGCATACAACTCGCTACATAGGAATTAAAGTGGTGTGCTGGTAAATGTTTAAAAACTGGCTCTCCTGGGGATAAAATATTTGATTTATACTGTTTTCCAGTTTCCATGGTATATATTTTTACCATGTCAATTTCACGCTACCAAAACATGGTGTTGGGAATACAAGCACACAACTAGCATTTGTAAGAGTGTTTGAGTTGGCTCCAGTATACCACTGAAGTGTACTCATTTCAAATCTTCCTCTCTGACTCTCTAGTAGATTTTACTACTACATGATATAAACAATAGAGGAGAGAAATCTATCATTCCCAACTGTAGCAAGAAGGGCAGAGTGACGGCAAGGCTGCCTTAATAATTTTATTATTTTTTAAATTCCTTACACAGTTTAAGAATATTGTCATATGCATACTGGGGGTGCCAAAACATGTAAACACATGACTTGTATTCATCTTTTGTTATTGGAAATATATTGAGTATTACAGTTTTAGTCCAGTTTTTTCCTTTCTTAAAATATGTGTACATTTTTTGCCCCCCTCCCTCTCTTTCTGTCTCTCTCTGTCTCTCTGTCTCTCTCTCTGTCTCTCTCTGTCTCTCTCTGTCTCTCTCTCTCTCTCTCTCTCTATATATATATATATATATATATATATATATATATATATATACAGTTAAGTTTGAGAACTTGTTGAAACGATGTTGCTATATATATATATATAGAGAGAGAGAGAGAGATAGCTATACATATATGCACATTCTACTCTATTCATCATGTAGGTACTCAGATTATCATTTTAGTGTGTTAAGATAACATTGCTTCAATCTCTCTAGGATTGGGCATAATATTATTGAGGAAAATAATATTACCAAGAATGGTAAATCATACAGCTGTGTATTTTAAAGTCAAACAGGTTTTTAAATTCAAGCAATGTAGCATAGAAGCTGAGTGGGCTGGGGAATTTATTTAAAAAATAAGCTATTCTTCCATTTTTTTCAACACTACCACATAAAAGAAAGGTTGCCAGAGCGTAAGGGGGGTGGGGGGTGGGGGGTGGGAGATGAGGATAAGGGGGATCGAATATATGGTGATGGAAGGAGAACTGACTCTGGGTGATGAACACACAATGGGATTTATAGATGATGTAATACAGAATTGTACACCTGAAATCTATGTAATTTTACTAACAATTGTCACCCCAATAAATTTAATAAAAAAATAATAACCAATTATTATCTTTATAAACTAAAAAAAAAATAAAAAAATAATGTGTGCTGTAAATCATCCTCCATTATGACAACGATCCATGTCACACATCCCTCTGGTACGGCAATTTCTGTCAAACATTATGGTGTGTCCTCATCCACCTTATTCACTGGATATGACACTGTGTGACTTCTGGCTCTCCCCCAAAGTCAAAATGACCATGAAAGGTAAACATTTTGAATCAATCCAGGACATAGAGGCAGCCATGATAGTGCAACTAAAGACACTCATGGAAGAGGACTTCCAGAACTGCTTCAGAAAGTGGCAAGAACATGGGATAAGTGTGTTCGAAGTGAGGGGGAGAATGTTGAGGGGGATTAATGGCAATGTGTCTTTTACTATAGTAATTTTCTTTTATTTAAAAAAAACACACACAAAAAAAACCCTTGAAAACACATAATTGACTAATTAAGAGAATATAAATGCTGAAAGTGCATTACACGTGAAAAAGGTAATTTTAAAGTGATTTTCTCTAAGAACTGTAACCCAAAGGAAGAAAAAGTTATAGTTTCATGAGTCTGGAATTACGCAATATACTTTATTCAGATACCATCACAGAATTACTTTTTTCAGGCATGACTATTTCAACCACCATTCTTAATATTAAACATTAGGTATTGAGTGTATATTATTTGTAGAAAGATATGCCATAGTTTATATAGAATTACTTGTAATAGAAACTCTCTATAGTTCCCAGTGAAGGAAAAGAACATTGGAGAATCATGGTCATTTAGACACATTTAAAATACATCTCTACAGGAATAATTCTCTATATAATATTGTCTTAGTCTGTTCAAGCTGCTGTAATAAAATATGACAGACTGGGTAACTTATAAATAACAAATTCATTTATCACAATTCTGGAGGGTACAATCTAAGATCAGGGTGCTAGCATGGTTGGGTGAGGGTTGTCTTCCTGGTTGTAGACTGCTGACCTCTGGCTGTGTCCTACCATGATATTAAGGGGTCAGGGACCTCTGTGGTGTCTCTTTTAATAAAGCATTAATTCCATTCATGAGAGCTCTACTTTCATGATCCAAGAACCTCCCAAAGACCACACCTTCTAATACCATCATATCGGGAATTAGGATTTCAAAATATACATTTTGGGGAACACAAACATTCAGACCATAGAAAGTATGAACATGGGTTTGTTATACTTAGTAAAGATTTTCAAATTTTCCATAGCTCTGAATTACGTCATTGCCCTATAAACATTAGGAATGATATTGCAGAGATAAGAATAAGGTCCACATGTATTTATAGATTTCCCAGTGATAGTTCCTATTTTAGTAACATAACATAGTGATTATCTATAGAAAGCTTTAGGACTAACGCATAAAGCACTTGAACAATCTAACATTAAATATCATGTAATACATTTCTCATACTATATCCTGCAGCTTTCATCTTCCTAGACTCACAAATCTTAATATTGTTGCCTGAGTATTGTTTGAGTGTCTCACCAATCATGCCATCACTTTAGTTTCCCTTTGCCAAACTTTTTCCAGCTGTTTCTCTGAACCCTGCTGTAATGTTCCATAATAAAATGCCTGCCAAAGTGAGATATTTTCCAAGTAGGTACTACCAAATACTCCATCAAGAAGCAATTATATATTTATTAACTATTTATTTTGGCTCCAGCCAGAGTATGACAGTGTTCAACTCTTCACTATGTGTAATTATGAGTGCTTACTTGGCATCTGTAGGAAGTAGAAAGAGTTATTTAATCCATACATAAGTATAATTCTACTAAGGGCATTTATAAGAAAATTATACATAAATATGTATATTTAATTAATATTTAAAATCGATATGGAATGAAATAATGATTTGTCATGAGCAGAAAGTATAAAATCCAAACAATGTTTAAAAATTGTGACATAAATTAGTTTATGTAAGTTTGAACTGGTTAAGCTACCTATAGCTATGCATTTTAAGTACATAATGTTTGAAGTATTGAATGTCTACTTCATTTATAATTAAAGACAAAAGAAATGCAGATAGCATTTAGGAAACCAGCTATAATAGTAAGAGGTAAAACAAGAATTTAGTTTGAACTGTGGTCTCCTACTTGACTGATAATTTGCTCCATGACCTTCAGTCAAAGTAATGTCATTGTGTCTCAGAAGATAT
Source organism: Rhinolophus sinicus (assembly GCF_057876585.1). Taxonomy (NCBI): domain Eukaryota; kingdom Metazoa; phylum Chordata; class Mammalia; order Chiroptera; family Rhinolophidae; genus Rhinolophus; species Rhinolophus sinicus. The sequence continues at coordinate 89,368,400 of NC_142518.1, forward strand.
AATAATCCTGACCTGCTTCACAGGGGTGTGATATATCTTGATTGATGTGTGTTAAGTGTCTTGAGGTACTTTAATGAAAGCCATATTGAAATGCAAATATTAACATTTAAGATAATGAAGTTAGCTTAAATGATTTAGCTAAGACTGGTGGGATGATGGTTCCTAAGATCCAGAGCACAAAAATTCCCTGATGTAAAAACTTTTTTCTTTTTAAAGGCCTGAAAGAGCAAAAATATAAAATAAAACCATAACTGGTTTATTTGCTAACTTCAGCAGCATCAGGGCCTACAGTTTATTGCTTTGTCTCTGATCAAGTGCATTGCAATCAATGTGAGTTACTACAGAGATGCAGGGAGATAATTTTGCAAAAACGTCAAAAATGCAAAATTTGGGAGAGCTGGATAGGTTAGAAACGAATGTATCGATTTGTAAACGTTGGTTAAATTACTACAATACCACCTTACTTTAAGATTGCAAATCTTGCATTCTAAGCAAGATCAACTCTAATTTTAGACTTCAGGAAAGGCTTGGTGTATTACATGCATTGCTTTTATCCATAAGAAATTTAGAAGATCATGTGCTTACCTAGTAGAAATTAGTTGTGAAATTCCGAGTAGGGCTCATCCTTCTGCTCAACAATTCCTGCCTGTCTATACATTTCAGCAGGCTTGTCTTTACACTCATAGAGCAATCAGACCAGAATAGAAATAAGTTTAAAAAAGAAAATAAAATGTACTCCTTATTTTCATGAGATCGCAGAAACAAACAAACAAACAAAAAAACAGTTTTAGAAAATGGTCTATCTCAAGGAATGTCAAATTTACATTTATAATTTTTATTAATACTATTGTATATTGATGTCAATTGCATTTACAAGCATAAAAATGCCCAGAACAGGGTCACAAAAAACTGATAATTGAAAACTTAGAGGGATTTTCTCTTCTGTCGTGGTGTAGAAAGTTTCAGTGATTCTAAAAGTACGTAATGCAATAGTCTGTTAGGGTTTACTTTTCTATTTAAACTCACCAGAAGTTTCAGAAAAAACTACATTAAAAACTGAAATAAACACCCATGACATTACTTCCCAAAATTAATAATACTATTTTATATGAATGAAAACATTTTTTAATTTTTTTATTGCATGCTATATATATATATTTAACATGAATATTGCTGTTTAAAATCCTTTGTTTTCTCCTCAGGCCACTTTTCCCAACTTCATCACAGCATATCACTATCATGAATATGTTTTTTATAATTACAATATATATGTGTGTATATATATATATATATATATATATATATATATATAACTGGATTTTGGGATTTGTGTATTTTAAATATATATTCATGGCATTAAACTGCTTATATCATTGTAAAATTTTCTTTTTCACTTAATATTGAATTATTTATATATATTCATGTTCATGCATACAAACTTATTTCACTAATTGTAACATGTATAGCAGTATTCCACTGTATTCATATATCATAATATTCTTATATGTACCTCTATTGATTTAGAGGCATTTAGACTGATTTTTATGTTTTTTACCATTACAGCATGTAAATATCTCCTACTGCACATGTGCAAGAGTTTTTCTTGGGTATGTACCCAGGAGTTGAAATGATAGATAAATGTGTGTGTGTGTGTGTGTGTGTGTGTGTATATATATATATATATATATATATATATATATATATATATACATATATAAATGTGTGTGTATATATGTGTGTATATATGTATGTATATTTATTTATTTAAATTTTGCCAGACACTATATTGCCTTTTGAAGAGCTTATGTTAATGCAAACTATCATCAGTGACACATTGGTATTAAAATGTTTTTAATAATGTTACATAATCATTTCACAAGAGGATACACACTGATGTTAAATGATAGATATATACAGTATTTTGCTGTGTATAATGCACATTTATTTTGCCCAAATTTGTGTGGGAAAAATAAGGATGCCCATTATACATGGGTAGCACTAATTCTGTACCTATATAAATTTTAATTATTTTACTTATGCTTATGAGTTAAAAGTGTAACTCTAGAAATCAATAGCAATATCCACATACAAAATAATACCCTGCAGTATGATAATTGGTTTTGTTGAACTTACAATGAACTTGCAACGAAGAAGAGTTCTTGGCCTTCTAAGATTCATAAATATCATAAATTTGTTACCACATAAAAACAGATACATAGATCAATGGAACAGAATAGAGAGCCCAGAAATAAATCCATACCTATATGGTCATTTCATCTATGACAACAGAAGCAAGAATTTACATTGGGGTAAAGATAGTCTATTAAAAAACTGGTTCTGGGAAAACTGGACATGCACACACAAAGAAATGAAGCTGAACCACCTCTTTACACCATATATGAAAATAAACTCAAAATAGATTCAAGTCTTAAATGTAAGATCCCAAACCATAAAATTCCTAGAATAAAATATAGAAAGTAAATTTCCAGATATTACCCTTAGTAATATTTTTGCTGAAATAATCCCTTGAGCAAAGGAAGTAAAAGTGAAAATAAACATACGGGATTTCACCAAACTAAAAAGTTTTTTCACAGCAAAGGAAACCATCAATAAAACACAAAGGCATCCTACTGTATGGGAAAAGATATTTGCCAATGATACATCTGACAAGAGGTTAATATGCAAAATGTATATAAAACACATACAACTCAACACATAAAAAACAAACAACCCAATTAAAAAATGGGCAGAGGGCGTAAAGAGACATTTCCCTAAAGAGGACATACAGATGGCCAACAGATATACGAAAAAATGCTAAACATCACTATTCATTAGAGAAATGCAAATAAAAGCCACTATGAGATACCACTTTACTCCTGTCAGAATGACTATCACCAATAATCCAACAAACAACAAGTGCTACTAGGATGTAGACAAAAGGGTACCCTTGGGCACCGTTGGTGGAATTACAGATTGGTGCAGTCACTATGGAAAACAATACAGATGTATCTCAAAAAATCGGAAATAGAACTACCTTATGACCCAGCAATTCTATTCTTGGATATCTATCCATAGAAATCCAGTAATTTGAAAAAAATGTGTGCTTCCCTATGCTTATTGCAGTGCTATTCACAATAGCCAAGACATGGAAACAACTGAAATGCCCATCAGTAGACGACAGGACTAAGAAACTGTGGTATATTTATGCAATATTTATTGCTCATTCATAAAGAAACATGAAATCTTATCATTTGCAATGATATGGATGACCTAGAAAATGTTATGCTAAGTGAAATAAGTCAGACAGAGAAAGACAAATACCATTTGATGTCACATATATGTGGAATCTAAAGAACAGAATAAATGAGCAAACAAAACAGAAATTGTCTGTTCATCACCCACAGTCAGTTCTCCTTCCATCACCATATATTCGATCACCCCAATAAATTTAATAAAATAAAATTAATAATAAAAAAAAAGAAATTGTCTCAGAGATATAGAGAAAAAACTGATGGTTGCAAGATGGGACGGAGGTGGAGATGGGGGAGCAGGCAAAAGGATTAGAAAGTACAGATTAGTAGCCACAATATTGCCACGAGGATACGAAAGATAGTTTGGGAAATATAATCAATAATGTTGTGAAGATTTTGTAGGGTGTCAGATGGGATCAGGTCTTATTAGGGAGACCACTTCATGGACTTTGTAGATGTCTGACTACTGTGCTGTACAACTGAGGCTGAAGCTGAATAATATTGAATGTCAACTATAAATATACATTTATCAAGGGACGTGACTGATTATATATATATATATATATATATATATATATATATATATATATATTTCATGGGATGTGGAATACAGTATAGGAAATATAGTCAATTGAATTGTAACAGCTATATACGATGTTAAAGGGGTAGCACATTGGGGGAGGGGGAATTATCACTATGTGAGGGGTATAAATGTCTAACTATTACAGTGTTTTGTACACCTGAAACTAATAAAAAAAGTTGAATACAGGAAAATATCTGGAAAAATGTTTGTTACCATTACATAAAATGTCTTGTATCTTGTAACTGTTTTTATGTTTTTTAATTATTTGCTACATAAAATTTCTTCTACCATAATATGTTAGAAAATAAATGATAAAATTCCTTTATAATACAAAAACCAAGTAACTAAATGTAAACAAATAAAAATTTGAATTAAAAATTAAAACAAAAGATTAATTCCCTGAAAGTTTAGGCCATCTACATGGGTACACATTATACATGGGAGTGCATTACACATGGCAAATATATATGTGTATATATATATATACATACATACATACACTTCTAGAGCAGCCATGACAAAGTAACATGGGCTGGTTGGCCTAAACAACGGAAATTTATTTTTCACAGTTCTGCAGGTTTAGTTTCTTTTGAGGGCTGTCCTTTTTAGCTTGCAGATGGTTACCTTCTTTGTGCATCCTCACAACATGTTTCATGCTCATGCAACCCTGGTGATTCTTTATGTGTCCAAATTTCATCTTCTTATGAGACTACCAGTCAGATTGGTTTAAGGCCTATCCATAAATGACTGCTTTTAAACTTATTTACCTCTTTAAAGGCTTACCTCCCAATGTAGGGTACTAGTGGTTAGGGAATCAAAATATGGCTTTTAAGGGAATAACGCATAATGTTTGTGGGTGTGTGTGAATTGTGCATATATAAGAGAAATTATTTTATATTCATTTAGCAATCAGTCTAAGATGGGGATTGCATTTTTAAATTAAAAGCAGTTTCCCACTATACAATTTTTATCAGACAAGAAATATGAGGATCACTTTCTGAAAGTGGAATAGGCCTTTCTCCATCTTGTAACCCACCCATCTCAAGAAGACATCTCAAAGAAGCCTTGACTGTGTTCCATTTAAAACTGAAGGGCAGGGACTTCCGGAAAAATGGCGGCATGAGGTGAGCCTCTGTAAAGCTCTCCTGGAATTTACAAAGAATCGAACAACAAAAACGCCACAAAGGACTCCCTGCACAGCAGACAGGCAACACGAAGAGGCCCACTACCGACTGAAATCACCTACAGGTGGGAGATTCGCGCGAGCGGAGGGAGGAGGAAAGGGAGAAGTGCGCAGAGAGGAAGCCGCGTGGGCGCAAGACTCAGACCTAGCTCAGTGCTCCGAGCTCGCTGCTACCCGAAATTACCGCAGCTGCGAGTGAGGGATGAACTCGGACTGCTAGGGCTCCGCCTGGGCTCCACAGGGCTGAGGGGACAGCATATAACACAGCTGAACCCAACGCTCACGGCAGAGACCTCGGAGAAAAGACTGAGGGAAAAAGGCTGAAAACGGTGGTTTAAGCACTCACTGCCAAGCAAAGAATGGAGCCTTAGGCACTGAGATTAGCCGCTCCCTCCCACCCCTCCCAGAGCTCGCCCCGCCCCCACCTGCCCGGTGCTAGAAGCGAAACAGTAGCAGTGTCAGATCAAAACAACAGAAAATTTGCTGTTTTGAGAACTGTGGGCCGCAGACACAAATTCACAGCCCAACTAGTTCCGGCAAAGGGGAGGGAGCTGTGGAAGCAGGACCGGCTGTGGTGGTGGTCGCCGCCATTGCTCTGGGCCAAATCTCACAGCTCACCCCACCCCTGTCCCCACCTATCTGAGCGGATCCCTGCAGGAGTAAACAGAACTGCTGAAACATACAGGCTCCGAATCTGGTGCAGGAAGAGCTCTGGAACTTCAAAAGCTCTCCACATACCCACCGGGACACTGCGCACTGTGACCTAGACAAGCTATTAACAGAGGAGAAGCCCGTCTCCCAGGGAATCCCCCCATTGTGTGAGAAGCTGGAATAGTGCAGAGAAAACAGCACTGCCATGTGGGAGAAGAAAAATAAATTGCAGTTGGAGAAATAATAAGACATTCTACCAACAAGTACTGGAAAACAAAAGAAAGACCTCTTCTTATCAACCTGTTGCAGAAGTCACTCCTGTAGATGTCTAGGAATAGAAATAGTAAACCAGTAATCGCCATGAATAACCCAGGCAACAAGATAGCTCAGAAAGAAAGCGGAAAATCTCCAGAGAAGGCACTTAAAGATACAGAAATATGTGACTTAAATGACAGAGAATTCAAGATTGCAGTTCTGAAAAAACTCAACGAGATACAAGAAAGCACAGATAGGCAGTTAAATGAACTCAGAAACTCAATCAAAGAACAGCATGAGCATTTTACGAAAGAGATTGAAATTTTAAAAAAGAACCAAATAGAATTTCTGGAGATTAAGAACTCAATAAAAGAAATTAGGAATGAAATAACCAGTTTAGGTAGTAGAGTTGACCAGATGGAGAAAATAATCAGTGACATCGAAGATAGAAACCTGGAAATGACACAGATAGAAGAAGAAAGAGACTTGAGACTTAAAGAAATGAAAGAACTCTACAAGAACTTTCTGACTCCATCAGAAAGAGCAATATAAGAATAATGGGCATACCAGAAGGAGAAGAGAGAAGGGAACAGAGAATATATTCAAACAAATTGTCGATGAGAACTTCCCAAATTTGTGGACGGAACTGGACCGTTGAATCCAAGAAGCAAATAGAACACCTAGTTACCTCAATCCCAACAGGCCTTCTCCAAGGCACATTGTATTGAAGCTGTCTAAAATCAACAAAAAAGAAAGAATCCTCAAGGCAGCCAGGGAAAAGAAGACAGTAACTTACAAAGGAAAGCCCATTGGATTAACATTAGATTTTTCAGCAGAAATTCTACAAGCCAGGAGGGAGTGGAACCAAATATTCAAACTATTGAAAGAGAAAAATCATGAGCCAAGAATAATATATCCAGCAAAGATATCCTTTAGATATGAAGGAGGAATAAAGACCTTTCCAGACATACAGAAGCTGAGGAAATTTGCTAATACATGACCTGCATTACAAGAAATACTAAAGGAGGCTGTTCGACCACCATCAACAGGGACAATTTGTGGCAAATAAAACTCAAAAAAGGGGAGAGTGAAGGCCTGAACCGGAATAGGGGAATGGAGAAAGTAAGCGTGCTGAAGGAAATGGAATACTCTAAATATCAAACTTTCTTTTATATAAACTTAAGGGTACCCACTCAAAAAAATTTTAGAACTGAAATGTATACTGTAATAAAAGAAGAAAAAGAGGGAAACGTCATAGAATACCACCACACAGAAATAATGGACAACAACAGAAAGGCAGAGAAACAATGGAGACACAGCCTTACCAGAAAACTGAAGGTAGAATGACAGGAAATCCTCACATATCAATAATCACCCTAAATGTAAATGGACTGAACTCACCAATAAAAAGTCACAGAGTAGCAGATTGGATAAAAAACTAAACCCAACCATATGCTGTCTCCAAGAGACACATCTCAGCTACAAGGACAAGCATAGACTCAAAGTGACAGGGTGGAAATTGACACTCCAAGCAAATGGAACCCAGAGAAAATCAGGTGTAGCCATAAAGATATCAGATGAAACAGACTTCAGGGTGAAAAACATAACAGGAGACAAAGATGGACATTTCGTAAAGATAAAGGGGACTATAAAACAAGAAGACATAATAGTCATCAATATTTATGCCCCCAATCAGGGAGCACCAAGCAACTACTAACAGAACTAAAGGGAGAAATTGACCAAAACACAATTATACTAGGGGACTTAAGTACATCATTGACAACTATGGATAGATCATCCAAACAGAAAATAAATAACGAAATAGCAGCCCTAAATGACACATTAGATGAAATGGACATAACTGACATTTATAGAGCACTTCATCCTAAAACATCAGACTATACATTCTTTTCTAGTGTACATGGAACATTCTCAAGGATAGACCATATACTGGAACATGAAATCAGTCTCAGCAAATTTAAGAAGATTGAAATCATACCAAGCATATTCTCTGATCACAAGGCTTGGAAATTGGATATCAACTGCAGAAATAAATCGGGAAAAAACAAATATACATGGAGATTAAACAACATAGTTTTAAAGAAGGACTGGGTCAAAGAAGAAGTTAAGAGGAGAGATCAAAAGATACATAGAAACAATTGACAATGGAAATACATCCTACGAATATTTTGGGGTTACACCTAAAGCAGTTTTAAGAGGGAAATTTATCTCATTACAGGCCTATCTCAAGAAACAAGAAAACGCCCAAATAAATAACCTCATGTTACACCTTAAAGAACTAGAAAAAGAAGAACAAGTAAAACCCAAGGTCAGCAGAAGAAAGGAAATAACAAAAATTAGAGCAGAACTAAATGAAATAGAGAACAAAAAGACAATAGAAAAAATTAATGTGACAAAGAGCTGGTTCTTTGAAAAGTAAACAAAATTGACAAAACCTTGGCTAGACTCAGTAAGATAAAAAGAGAGACGACACTAATTAACAAAATCAGAAATGAAAGAAGGGAAGTTATCACGGCAACCACAGAAATACAAAGGATCAGCCAACATACTATGAAGGACTATATGCCACCAAGTTCAATAACCTAGAAGAAATGGACACGTTCTTTGAAACATATTGCCTTCCAAGGCTGAACCATGAAGAAATGGAAAATCTAAACAGACCGATCACCAGTAACAAAATTGAATCAGTCATCCAAAACCTTCTCAAAAGCAAAAGTCCGGAACCAGATGGCTTCACTAGTGCATTCTACCAACCCTTCAAAGGGGATCTAATACCAATCCGGCTCAAACTCTTCCAAAAAATTGAAGAAGAGACAGTATCCCCTAACTCATTTTATGAGGCCAACATTGCCCTGATACCAAAACCTGGTAAGGACAGCACAAAAAAAGAAAACTACAGACCAATATCTCTGATGAATACCGATGCAAAAATCCTAAATAAAATTCTAGCAAATCGAATACAACAATGCATTAAAAAGATTATTCATCATGACCAAGTGGGGTTCATCCCCGGGGCAGAAGGATGGTTCAACATCCGCAAACCCATCAATGTGATACATCACATAAACAAAATAAAGGACAAAAATCATATGATTATATCAATTGATGCCGAAAAAGCATTTGACAAGATACAACATCCATTTATGAATAAAACACTTAATAGGTATAGAAGGAAAATACCTTAACATAATAAAGGCCATATATGACAAGCCCTCTGCTAATCTCATAATTAATGGTGAAAAACTGAAGCCCTTTGCTCTATGTTCAGGAACATGACAGGGCTGTCCCCTATCACCTCTGCTTTTCAACATAGTGTTGAAAGTCCTTGCCAGAGCAATCAGACAAGAGAAAGAAATAAAGGGCATCCAAATTGGGAATGAAGAAGTTAAATTTTCACCCTTTGCAGATGACATGATACTATATATAGAAAACCCTAAAGACTCCACCAAAAAGCTATTAGAATCAATCAACGAATACAGTAAAGTTGCTGGCTACAAAATCAACGTACAAATATCCACTGCTTTCCTGTATATTAACAATGAAGTCTCAGAAAAGAAAACACACAAAAAAAATTCCTTTTTCAATTGCAACAACAACAAAAAAAAAATACCTAGGAATAAACTTAACCAAGGATGTGAAGGACCTATATGCTCAAAACTATAAGACATTTTTGAAAGGAATTGAAGAAGACACAAAGAAATGGAAAGACATTCCGTGCTCATGGATTGGAAGAATCAACATAGTTAAAATGGACATATTACCCAAAGCAATATACAGATTCAATGCAATCCCCATCAAAATCCCAATGGCATATTTTAAAGAAATTGAACAAAAAAATCATCAGATTTGTTTGGAACCACACGGACCCCGAATAGCCAAAGCAATCTTAAGAAAAAAGAACAATAATGGAGGTATCACACTTCCTGATTTTGGCTTGTACTACAGGGCTACAATAATCAAAACAGCATGGTATTGGCAGAAAAACAGACACATAGACCAGTGGAATAGAATTGAGAACCCAGAAATAAAACCACTAAATATGGACAGATAATTTTTGACAAAGAACCTGAAAACATACAATGGAGGAAAGACAGCCTCTTCAATAAATGGTGCTGGGAGAATTGGATAGCCACGTGCAAAAGAATGAAACTGGACTGCTATCTGTCACCATGTACCAAAATTAATTCAAAATGGATCAAAGATTTAAGCATAAGACCTGACACAATAAACTTCATAGAAAAAAAACGTAGGTACTAAACTTATGGACCTTGCGTTCAAAGAGCATTTTATGAATTTGACTCCAAAGGCAATGGAAGTAAAAGCTAAAAATAAACGATTGGGATTGTATGAAACTTAAAAGCTTCTGCACAGCAAAAGAAACCATCGACAAAATAAAGAGGCCTCCAACTGAATGAGAGAAAATTTTTGCAAACAGTGCCTGCGATAAGGGGCTAATATCCAGAATATACAAGGAACTCATGCAACTCAACAAAAAAACAAACAACACAATTGAAAAATGGGCAGAGGACTTGAAGAGACATTTCTCCAAAGAGGACATACAAATGGCAAATAGACATATGAAAAAATGCTCAACATCACTAATCATCAGAGAAATGCAAATCAAAACCACAATGAGATATCACCTCACCCCAGTCAGAATGGCGATCATCAACAAGACAAATAGTAACAAATGTTGGAGAGGCTGTGGAGAAAAAGGAACCCTCATACACTGTTGGTGGGAGAAAAGCAATGACTGAAACCGTCCTTAACCTGGTGAGGGAAATAGACATACAAGCCCAGGAAGTGCAGAATCCAAAACAAGAGGGACCCAAAGAACCCCACACCAAGACACATTATAATGAAAATGCAATGTTTAAAGACAGAGAAAGAATCATAAAAGCAGCAACAGAAGACAACTAATTACTCACAACCAGCTTCCATAAAACTAATTGCAGGTTGTTCAGCAGAAGATTTGCGGAACAGAAAGGAGTGGCATAAAATATTCAAAGTCAGGAAAAGGAAGGAACGTACAACCAAGACTGCTCTTCCCAGCAAGGCTATCATTTAAAATTGGAGGAGAGATAAAGAGCTTACCAGGCAATAAAAAACTAAAAGAATTCATAATAACCAAGCCATTAGTATTACAAGAAATCCTAAAGGGAATTCTTTAAGAAGGGAGAAAAATAAACAAAAAAAGATTTAAAAATATATAAATAATAAAATGACAATAACTATGCACCTAAAAAAATCCCTTTAAATGTAAATGGATTTTATGTTCCAATAAGAAGACATAAGGTAGCTATAGATAAGCAAACAAGACCTATATGTATGTCGTCTACAAGAGGCCTACCTCAGATCGAAGGACACACTTGGATTGACAGTAAAGGCATAGAAAAAGATATGTCATGGGAACGGAAATGAAAAGAAAAATAAGCTGGAGTAGTAATGCTTATATCAGAAAAAAAAAGCAAACTTTAAAACAAGGACTATAATAAGAGACAAAGAAAGACATTACATAATGATAAATGGATCAATCCAAAAGAGGACATAACACTAGTAAATATCTATGCACCCACATCAGAGCACCTAAATATATGAAACAAATATTGACAGACACCAAAGCAGAGATCAACAGTAACACAATCATGGTAGGGGACTTTAACACCCACTGACGACAATAAACAGATCTTCCAGAAAGAAAATCGACTCAGAAACAATGGCCTTAAAAGACACACTAGAACAGATGCAACTAATTGATATTTTTAGAGCATTACACCCCAAAGCAGCAGAATATACATTCTTTTCAAGTGCACATGGAACATTATCCATGATAGACCACATGTTGGTCAACAAAACAAGTCTTAATAAATTTAATAAGATAGAAATTATATCAAGAGACTTTTCTGACCACAGTGGAATGAAACTAGAAATCAATTATTTAGAAAACCCTGAAAAACATACAAACACATGGAGGCTAAATAACATGCTATTAAACAATGAATCAGTTAATGGTGGGATCATGGAATAAATTTAAAAATACCTTGATACAAACAAAATGATAACAAAATAACACAAAATCTATGGGACATAGCAAAAGCAGTCTTCAGAGGGAAATCAATGCAATATTGCCCTACCTCAAAAAACAAGAAAAATCTCAAATAAACTATCTAAATTTATACCTAATGGAACATGAAAAAATAATCAGCAAATAAATCCCAGTGTGAGTAGAAGGAAAGATTTAATAAAGATCAGAGCAGAAATAAATGAAATAGAGGCTAAAATATATACAGAAGATCAATGAAGCATGATGTAGTTCTTTGAAAAGGTAAGCAAAATTGTTAAACCTTTAATTAGACTCCTCAAGAAAAAAAGAGAGGATCAAAAATACATAAAATAAGAAATTAAATAGAACTAACAATGGACATCACAGAAAGACACACCAAAATATTTAAGATATTACTATGAGCAATTATATGCCAAAAAAAAAGGAAAGAAAAAGAAAAGCAAAAAGGACAATCTGGAAGAAAAAGAAGTATTCCTAGAAGCAACAATCTTACATAGCTGAATCTAGAAAAAAACAGAAAATCTGCACTAACTGATTAGTACTAATGAATTCAAATCAGTAATCACCAAGATCCCAACCAACAAACGATTGTATCACATGCCTTCAAAGGTAAGAAGAAACAAAAAAACTCATAGACACAGACAATAGTTTAATGGTTACCAGAGTGTAAGGGGGGAGAGGGGTGGTAGATGAGGGTAAAGGGGATCAAATATATGGTAATAGAAAGATAACTGACTCTGGGTGGTGAACAGACAACGTGATATATAGATGACGCATTACACAATTGTATACCTGAAATCTATGTAACTTTACTAACAATTATCACCCCAATGAACTTTAATTAAAAAAAAGAAAAGAAAAAGAAAGAAAGAACCTAACAATTTTTCTTAGGATGAGCCCCAATAAATACACATGGTATGGGAAAATGTCACAACCAAAGTCAACTCAGATGTTACTAATTTCATAAACTATGTCTCCAAATCTAACACCATGTCTCAATCCTTAAGTGAATGCCTTGGTATTTGAAGTTGGCACTGGTTATGGAAAATTTCTTGTTTGGATATTTTACTTTGCTTTTTAACAAAGGAAGAACAGACGCTAAGATTTTTTTTTTTTTTTTTTTTTTTTTTTTTGTCCTTGAACCTAACCAGTCGAACTGTGCTTAAGTTCAAGAAACCAAATCCTGCTACCTCAGCAGCAGCCAACTCATGGGAATCTGCCACCATTAAAAAGAAGTTAAACTGTATTAAGAACTATAAATGTGATTCTGTCTTCTTAGATACAAAGTTGCTGATGTAGAACATCAATAAATGCATTTTAATATTAATTTATTATCTTCTATGTAGAGTTCAAGGAGTGACCTGGAATACTGTCTTAGAAACAAATACACAATACAGAATATGGTCTATATTCATCTGAGTAACAGTAAGTCACTTAACTAGAATTAAAAGAATAGCAATGAAATCCAATAAACAACGAGGTCTATTTTATGGTATTCCAAAAAGATATGTGAGTACTGATTAAAATAGAGATAAGTAGAAGGAGTCACTTTGTTCTTAAGTTATCTATATACTGTGTCTTTGATCAAGAACACACAATGTGATATATAGAAGATGTATAGCAGAATATTACACCTGAAATTTATGTAACTTTGCTAACAATTGTCAATCGACTAAACTTTAATTTAAAAAAAAGAATATAAAGATAACAAGAAAATTTCTTGGTAAGTCGTAAAGAAAATGTTTTCTTTATAATTAACAGGGACACTTCAATAAAAAGTAGACTTATATTTGGTTGAATTGTATCAGTTGTTTATAAGCTGCAGTTTTTCCAACTATATTTTGAATATATTAAGATGAAAAAGAATTTTGAGTACTTAATGAAATATTGATAGTGCTGCTTTAGGAATTAAATTGTTCATTGTATCAACATTTTTACATTTTAAGGAAAAAACACTCACAAAAGAAATGGTTTATCAAAGCAACCTACATTATTTGAATTTCCAAGCCAAATAACTCTGACTTCTTTTCAACCAAGCTTTACAATGTAATTGGCATAAAAGACTTCCTGTATTTCTTAGTCTAATTCACAATCTTGGGGCATTCCAGATAAGATGATGATAGCTATTTTAAATTAGAATCACTAGAGTGTTCATAGATTTTTAAAAAAATTATTGTTACCTGAAATAGCCAGAAATAATATTTTTTGACATCTCTCCTTAAGAAAATGAGTATTTTGCCTAACGTAGTTTTAATTTGACTTCTGCCACATAAAAGCAAAAGTGCCTTCACTCAGACAATGCAATTGCTAATGAAATAAATGTATGGAACAATAAAAGAAAGATAAGAGATTAATGAAGCAAATTATGATAAGGGAGAGTAAACATATTCTCAAATTAATTCTAGAAAATAAATAAAATGAAATTACAATTAGATAATTAAAATTGCATGATACCTAGAATTAAAAGAGAGGTGAAGTGCAAGCTTTAGAAGCTTATATATAATGTAAAATAATAAAGCAAATAGGGGAACATAGTAAAAAATGTGAAAAGTAGAAAACAGATATCAAAAAGACAATTATCAGACAATTGTTATTGCACATGAAGACAGCAAAGACATAAAAATTTACAGAAGCAACTTTTCATTGAATGAAGTGGTAAGGGAATGTATGCTAATGTTCTCAACATACAATTAAACAGTGAATTAACTGAAGTATTTCTAGAGATGAGGAGAATACCATAAATTGGAGTGATAGAATATGGCCATAGTTACACTTAAAACTGCACCTTAGTCTCACACACACAAAAAAAAGTGGTTGTCAGTTTTGACCTGTGTTATAGATCCTGAAGGGCCATATTAAAGGATTTGTCTTTATTTTGCCTATACTAGAACTTTCTAAGGTCTAAAGCAGCTATGGTTACATCAATAAGTGGTAATACAATTTAACAAAAACAGCCAGAGTGAAGATAGCATGTCGACTGGCAAAAAAAACTCTCCAGAAAAATCTACCAAAAGAGCGGTTTATTCAGGAAAAGAAAAAAGAACAAAAACCACCATGTCAGTGCAGGAACACACACCTCCAACGTGGGGCTCCAACCGATTGCCCACATGAAGTAGAATAGCCCCTGGTTCCAAGATGGCTATTCTATATATCAGCATCCCTCCCCATGTAGTTACCAAAAAGTCCAACAGGAAGTCAGGACCAGAGAGTCGACAAGGGGCCCAGCTCAACCCATAGTCCTCCCAGCTCTATGGTTAAGCATCTTAAGATGACAGTTCACTTTTACCAAACATAAATGCAAAACGTTTAAAGGTAAATGTATTAGCTGCTATTTCAATCAAGTGATAAATGTTGGGGCACAAAATAGACCAATGAAAATCTTGGAAGAAAAGGCTAGTTAATGAGATGCTTTTGGAAAAGTGGCTTTGAAATAGTTCCACATATTCCTGAAAATCTACAAGATCATGTGCATATCAATTAATGTGATACACCATACAAGTATAATACAGGCAAAAACGACATAATCATCTCAGTAGAAATAGAAAAATCATTTGAGAAAAATTCAACATGTTTTCAAGATATAAATTATTTAAATTAGAATTAAAAAGGATCTTTTTCAACATGATAAAGGACACCTGTGTAAAACATTATGTGTTGCATTATGTGTTCACGACCCAGAACAGAATCAGTTCTTTCATCACCATATATTTGAGGCCCTTTACCCTCTTCTATCAGCCCCCTCCTCCCCTCACCCTCTGGTAACCACCAAATGCAATGCATAGATAAAGTATTATAGAATTGCACACTTGAAACTTATGTAGATTGGTTGATCATTGTCACCCCAATAAATTTTAATAAAAAAAGAGAAAACACACAGTTAATATTTGCACTTAATGGTTAAACAAGAAGGTGTCAGGAGCTCAGCTGAACTGATGTGTCAGGTGTCAGAGTAGCCAATTAAAGCAATAAGCCATCCCTCTATTCACTTATTAATTGTACACTGCTTTTCTACAAAGTGCCAAACACTGTTGTACCCACTAGGGATAAAAGAGATAATTAGAGAACCAAGACCCCTATCTTTATGCAACTTACATTTTATTTCAGAAAAGGGACAGAAAATCAACACATAATAAAATAAGATATTAAATTTATGATTAGACCTGTGATGAAAGTGAAAGAGTATATTATAGAGAGTGATTGGGTGTACATTTGATGTAGGATAATGAAGCTATGGTCATTAGGAAAGTCCTTCCTGTGAAGGTGAAAATTATTCAGGCTGAGAAATAATGAAAAAGAACAAATAATGAAAAGATCTGGAGTGCTTACTATAAACAAATAGCCAGATGTTTCTTAAAAAATTGGTTTATCTGGAAACAACAAAGAATTGCAACTGAGGACATGCCTTCTTAAGGTAAACCTCATGTACGTCCAAGAAAAGAAATGCTGTTTTATGGACTTGGGAAGAGTCTTGGGCAGGAAACTGAAAGTTCAAAGTATAGTGACATTTGAGTACATATGAGGTCTGGCAATTAAATTCATGAACTGCCACCTTGTGCTTACATTAGCAGCACCGTACAAATAGCTCAGTAAGGTTTCATAACCTTAGTATATCAGTGTCTCACAGCTGTGTTCATGTAGACATGTGACACTGTATTGCTGAGTGATATTCATTATTGTTGCATGATTTTGTGTGCCATCACAAGAATGTCTGAGCTTGAATTAAAGCAAGGCACAAACATTAAAATTCTTGTTAAACTTGGCAAGAGTGGAAGTGAAGTCAGTGACATGTTAGTCCAATGCCATGAAGAAAACGGCAGTGTACAAAAGGATTAAACATTTTACTGAGGGGAGAGAACATGTCACTGATGAACACAGATCTGAGCAGCCAGTTACCAGCAGAACTGACAAAACATTGCCAAAATTTGTCAAATTGTGCAGCAAAATCCTTGGCTGACTGTGAGAAGCATAGTCGACCAAGTAAACATTGATAGAGAAACAGTTAGGAAAATCTTAACTGAAAATCTTGGCATGAGAAAGGTGTGTGAAAAATGGCCCTGAAGGAACTGATCAATGAACAAAAGCAAAGGAGAGTCACAGTTTGCCAAGACCTTTTGGAGAGGAAAGACAGTGTTGGGCCATTTTACCACCAGTGATGAAACATGGGTTTACTAATATGACCATGAAACAAAGATGAAACAAAGCGTCAAAGTGCACAATGGAAGTCAGCCAATTGTCCAAGAACAAAAAAGTTCTGTCAATCCAAATCAAGAGTCAAAATGATGTTGCCAACCTTTTTTGATATCAGAAGGATTATCCATTATGAATTTGTGCCAACTGGACAAACAGTTAACAAAGTGTACAATTTGGAAGTGCTGAAAATGCTGCCTGAAAAAGTTAGATGGAAACGACCTGAATTTTTTTTTAATCTTTTTTTTTTTTAAATGATGAGAGCAGACTATTTATTTATTTTCAGTGCAGAATTTTTCTTTTTTTTAAAGATTTTTTTTGGGGAAGGGGAACAGGACTTTATTGGGGAACAGTGTGTAATTCCAGGACATATTTCAAAGTCAAGTTGTTGTCCTTTTAATCTTAGTTGTGAAGGGCACAGCTCAGATCCAGGTCCAGTTGCCATTGCTAGTTGCAGGGGGTGCAGCCCACCATCCCTTGCAAGAGTCGAACCGGCAACCTTGTGGTTGAGAGGACACACTCCAACCAACTGAGCCATCCAGGAGCTCAGCGGCAGCTCAGCTCAAGGTGCTGTGTTCAATCTTAGTTGCAGGGGGTGCTGCCCATCATCCCTTGTAGGACTCAAGGAATTGAACCGGCAATCTTGTGGTTGAGAACCCACTGTCCCATGTGGGAATCGAACTAGCAGCCTTCGGAGTTAGGAGCACGGAGTTCCAACCGCCTGAGCCACAGGGCCGGCCTCTTTTTTTTGTTTTTTAAACTAAAGTTTATTGGGGTGACAATTGTTAGTGAAGTTACATAGATTTCAGGTGTATAATTGTGTAATATATAATCTGTATATACATTGTGTGCACATGACCCTGAGTCAGTTCTCTTTCCTTCACCATATATTTGATCCCCTTTACCCTCATCTACCACCCCTCTCCCCCCTTATCCTCTGGTAGCCACTAAACTGTTGTCTGTGTCTATGAGTATTTGTTTCTTCATTTTTTTGTCTGTTCCTTCATTGTTTTCAGTTTTACGTTTTACATACCACATATCAGTGAAATCATATGGTTCTCGACTTTTTCTGTCTGACTTATTTTTCTTAGCATAATAATCTGAAGATCCATCCATGTTGCTTCAAATGGTACTTCTTCATCTAAAAACTGTTCAACATCACTAATCATCTGAGAAATGTAAATAAAACCACAATGTGATATCACCTCACCCCAGTTAGAATGGCTAACATCATCAAGACAAACAATAACAAGTGTTGGAGATGCTGTAGAGAAAAAGGAACCCTCATACATTGTTGGTGGGAATGCAGATTGGTATAGCCACTATGGAAGGCAATGTGGAGGTTCCTCAAAAAATTAAGAATAGAATTACCACATGACCCAGCAATCTCTCTCTTGGGTACCTACCCAAAAAATCTGAAAACATTTATCCATAAAGATATATGTGCTCCGATGTTCATTGCAGCTCTGTTTACAGTGGCCAAGATATGAAAACAACCAAAGTGTCCTTCCATAGGTAATTGGATAAAAAATATGTGGTACATATACACAATGGTATACTATTCTGCCTTAAGAAAAGATGAAATAGTACCATTTCTAACAATGACCTGAACTTTTTGCCAACAACTCATGGCTCTTGCATCACAAGAAAGAACCAGCTCACAGAGCACTGTTTGTGAGGGGGTTTTTAGCCAGTAAACAAATCACTTTATTGGAACACCCTTCTCCCTACTCACCTGATCTGGCCCCCAATGACTTCTTTCTGTACCCGAAGAAAAAGGAGATATTGAAAGGATGTCATTTTAATGACATCCAGGACATCAAAAGTAATATGATGACAGCTTTGATGGCCATTTCAGAGAAAGAGCCCTAAAATTGTTTTGAAGCGTGAACTAAGCAATGACATCAGTGCATAGCTGCCTGAGTGGAGTACTTCAAAGTTGATTTTAGTGACATTCAGCAATGAGGTATGTAGCACTTTTTCTAGGATGAGTTCATGAACATAATTGTCAGGACTTGTATATCTTTGTAGATAATTGTTTTCAGATGGTTTTGGTAGGTATCCAGGAGAGGGATTGCTGGGTTATATGGCAATTCTATTCTTAATTTTTTGAAGAACCTCCATATTTTTTCCATAGCACCATCATTGTTTATGGTGGCCAAGAAATAGAAACAACCAAAGTGCCATTCCATAGATGATTGGATAAAGAAGATGTGGTAGAGATCTCTCAATTAAGTTTGCTAACTCATCCTAGAAAAAGCACTACATACCTCATTGCTGAATAGCACTACTTTCATCATCACCTAGTCCACCCTTCAAACAAATTCTGAAACTCTTTTTTGGAAATAACCAACAGAGCTGTCATTGTATTACCGTTGATGTCCTGAATGTCATCAAAATATCTTCCTTTCAATATTTCCGTTATCTTTGGATAAACAAAGAAGTAATTGGGGGCCAAATTAGGTGAGTAGGAAGGGTGTTCAAATACAGCGATTTGTTTACTGGCTAAAAACTCCCTCACAGACAGTGCCATGTGAGCTGGTGCATTGTCATGATGTAAGAGCCATGAATTGTTGATGAAATGTTTAGGTTGTCTAACTTTTTCATGCAGCCCTTCAGCACTTCCAAGTAGTAAACTTGGTTAACTGTTTGTCCAGTTGGTACAAATTCATAATAAATAATCCCTCTGATATCAAGAAAGTTTAGTGACATCGTTGCAACAAATTCACAAATTGTCAGCACAATAGAATGATACACTGCCGTTAGAAAAGATGAAATACTGCCCTTTGCAACAACATGGATGGATCTTGAGATCATTACACTAAGTGAAATAAGTCAGAGACAAAACGACAAAACGTCGAGAACCATATGACTTCAGTCATATGTGGGATAGAAAACTGAAGGCAACAATGGAACAAGACAAGCAAATAAAGAAACAAACACTCATAGACATAACAACAGTTTAGTTGTTACCAGAGGGTAGGAGGGAGGAGGATGGTAGAAATGGTTAGAGATGGTCAAATATATGGTGATGGAAGAAGAATTGACTCTGGGTGATGAACACATAATGCAATACATGTAGATGATGTATTATAGAATTGTACAGTTGAAACCTATGTACTTTTGTTGACCATCATCATTAAATTTTAATTTAAAATAATATTGCCTGAGATATATCAGTGTTCCATTGGATGAACTAGTGTTCGGCAAGGATAAAACATTTTTTCCCCCTGATGAGGTTGTAAAGTTGTATCACTTCTTTTTTTATTCGTTTCAGGTGTACAGAAATAACATAGTGATTAGACATTAATATACCTCACCTAGTGGTAACCCAATAAGTCTATTACATATCTGACACAGTACATAGTTATCACAATAGTAGTGACTATGTTACCTATGCTGTATGTTATATCTCCATGACTATTTATTTATAGTTGATATTCAGTATTATTTTATGTTAGTTTCGGGTGTATAGCATATTGGTATCACTTCTTGTCAGAGATAGAGTTATATCTCTTGCTGCTGACAGTAGTCTGTGTTGAGTGACACATTGGTAAGAATTTTCTCTTCTAGCCTCCCATCTTCATCTTAGTTGAGGTTTTTCTTTTTTTTTTTTATTAAATTTATTGAGGTGACAATTGTTAGTAAAATTACATAGATTTCAGGTGTACAATTCTGTATTACATCATCTATAAATCCCATTGTGTGTTTATCACCCAGAGTCAGTTCTCCTTCCATCACCATATATTTGAGATATAGGAACATTTGTGACAACATGGATGGATCTTGAGAGTGTAATGCTGAGCGAAATAAGTCAGACAGAAAAAGCAGAGAACCATGTGATTTCACTGATATGTGGTATATAAACCAAAACAACAAAAGAACAAGACAAACAAATGAGAAACAGAAACTCATAGTTGAGGTTTTTCTTTATCAATATTCACAAGAGGACTAGTACTCTCGATCATCTTTATAACTGGCTCAACAAACATGAGATAGGGACACAGTTAGAGTGTTAAAAAAAAAAAGGAAGCCCAGTGGCTTTAGAATAGCAAATAAAAATGGGAGTCATAAGAAATACAGTAGGAATGATAGCCACATTCTGTTAAACACTTATTGTTTTTTTCATGTATTGATGACAGCCATTCTGACAGGTATTAGATGTTAGGTGATATCTCATTGTGGTTGGAACATGCATTTCTATTATGACTGGTGATGTTGAGCATCTTTTCTTATGACTATTGGCCATCAGTATGTTCTCTCTGGAGAAATGTCTATTCAGGTCCTTTGCCTGTTTTTTTTTTTTTTTAATTTGGAATGCTTGTCTTTTAGTGTTGTTTTATGTGTTATTTATAAATTTTGAATATTAACCTCTTATTAGATGTATCATTGCTGAATATCTTCTTCCATTCAGTAGGTTGTCTTTCAATTTTGCTATTGGTTTCCTTTGGTGTGAAAAAAAATTTGGTTTGATGTAGCCCCATTTGTTTATTTTTTCATCTGTTTTCCTTGCCCAAGGTGACACACTACAGAACATATTACTAGGAGTGATATTGGAGAATTTACTGTCCATGTTTTCTTCTAGGAGTTTTATGGTTTCTGGTTTTATATGTACATTTTTAGTCCATTTTGAATTGACTCTTGTATATAGTATAAGAAGGTTATCCAGTTTCATAATTTTGCATATATCTGTCCAGTTTTCCCAACACCAGTTATTGAAGACACTCTCTGTACCCCATTGTCTATTCTTTCTTTCTTTGTCATAGATTAATTGATCATATAAGCTTGAGTTTATATCTAGGCACTCTACTGTTTTCCACTGATCCATGTGTCTGTTTTTATACCCCTCCCAAGCTGTTTTGATTCCTATAGCCTTCTAGTATATTTTGACATTAGGTAACATGAGATCTCCATCTTTGTTCTTATTTCTCAAGATTGCTGTGGCTATTTGGGGTCATTTGGGGTTCCGTGTAAATTTTAGGGTTATTTGTTCTAGTTCTGTAGAAATTGTCATTGGCATTTTAATAGGGAATGCTTTCAATCTACAGGTTGCTTTGGGTAGCATGGATAGTCTAACAATGTTTGTTCTTCTTATCCATGAGCACTGTGTATATTTCCATTTATTTATATGATTTTCAATTTTTTTTCAATGTCTTATGATTTTCTGAGTACAGGTGTTTTACTTCCTTAAGTTTATTCCTAGTTATTTTATATTTTTGATGTAATTGCAAATGAGATTTCTTTATTTTACTTATTTTAAAATATTTCATTTAAAATATTTATTTTTATTTTTTATATTAGTTTCAGGTGTACAAAACAATGCAATAGTCAGACATTTCACCCATCACAAAGTGATAACACCCCTCCCCCAGATTTCTTTAAAATTTCACTTTCTGATTGCTCCTTTTTAATGTATAGAAATGGAACATATTTCTTAGTATTATTATTATTGTTATTTTATTAGTTTCAGGTGTACAAAATGATGCAATAGTTAGACATTCACATGCCTCACAAAGTGATAACCACCCTCTTCTCCCCCAACCTACTACCTCTCTGATATCTTATATAGCTGTTACAATTCCATTAACTCTACTCCCTATACTGTACTCCACATCTCTTGAATATATATATATGGTGAAGGTGGCCATCCTGTGTGTGTACACACACACACACACACACACACACACACACATATATATATATATATATATATATATATATATATATATATATATATATATATATATATATAATAGTTGACATTCAATATTACTCAGCTTCAGTTTCAGGTGTACAGCACAGTGGTCAGACATCTACACAGTCTATGAAGTGTTCTCCCGAATAAGACAAATGCCCGTCTGACACCCAACAAAATCTTTACAACATTATTCATTATATTCCCCAAACAGTATTTCATATCCCCATGGATTTATTGTGATTACTTATTTGTACCTTCTCATCTGTTTACCTTCTCTCTGATTTCCACACCCCTCCCACCTAGCAAACCTCAGTTTTTTTTCCTTATATCTCTGAGTCTATTTCTGTTTTGTTTGTTCATTTATTCTGCTCTTTAGATTCCACATATAAATGAAATCATATGATATTTGTCTTTCTCCATCTGACTTATTTCATTTAGCGTAATATTCTCTAGGTCCATTCATGTTGTTGAAAATGGTAATATTTCATTCTTCTTAGTGGCCGAGTAATACGTCATTGTATAAATACTTTGAGCCCTGCTTCTTTACTGAATTCATTTATCAGTTCTAGTAGTTTTTGGTGGAATTTCCAGGGTTCTCTATACATTGTACAGTATCACGTCATCTGCAAATAATAAGATATTTTCTTCTTTTCCAGTTTGGATTGTTGTCACACAGCAGCCTAGCCGCTTGTCCCTACCATCCTTTCCTTAGGGAAAGAGGGTTGCGGGTTGTCCCTCTTAGGGGTTGAGTTTTATAGGTCTCCTCTCTTGGTCCCAGTATGCTGGGTCTGCGGTCAAAGACGAGTAAGTTTCCTCAAGGGAGGGACAACTTAAGCCAGACGGGACCCCAGGGACCCCCATGAGTTAGCCTTTGAAACTAGGAGGGATGCCCCTCCTCCAATGTTTCCTGGGAGCTGCTGACTCCTGCTTCAAGTGACCAGCACCCTATTGTGCTAAGGAATGATCAATTGAGTGAAACCATCTCACTCCCCGCTTGGCTCATGGGATGATTGCCATGAGAGACCTGCTCCCCCAGGGATTGTATACACCGCACCTTGTTCACATGGGGACAGCATGCACAGGTTGCTTTGGGACAATATGATTGGATATTGGGAACATGCTAATTGTATTAGTGGTGTGAGAGTTTTACAGACCCTGCCCAGAATCATGTGATGCCTATTGTAAAAAAGCAATAAATACCCACGACGACCCGATTCGGGGCTCCAGTCTCTTGAGGCTGTGAGTCCCTTGGTCCTCTGTGGTTTCTCTGCATTCAGTGTCTCTGGTCTCTTTATTTCTATAATAGAATTTAGCCCCTGCCACCTCCCTCGCTTTCCCACTGCTTGTGTTGTGCAGGTCGCAACATTGGATGCCTTTTATTCCATTTTCTTGTCTGATTGCTGCGGTTAGAATTTCCAGTACTATGATGAATAAAAGTGGGGAAGGTGTCCATCCTGTCTTTTTCTGATATTTTCTGCTTTTTTCCATTGAGTATGATGTTATCTGCGGGTTTGGCATATATGGCTTTTATTATGTTGAGGTATGTACTCTCTATTCCAAATTTGCTGAGAGTTTTTATTATAAGTATTTTGGTAAACACTTTTTCTGCATCTATTGATAGGATCATATGATTTTTATCTTTAATTTTGTTCATGTGGTGTATAACATTAAATGATTTGTGGATGTTGAACCAACGTGCATCCCAGTAATAAATCCCATTTGATCATTATGTATGATCTTTTTAATGTTTTGCTGAATTTTGTTTGCTAATATTTTGTTGAGGATTTTTGCATCTATGTTCATCAGGGATATCAGCATATAATATTTTCTTTTTGTATTGTTTTTGTCTGACTTGGGAATTAGGGAAGTGATGGATTTGTAAACTGAGGTCACTTCACTTGGAATTTTAGAAATAATAAGTGTTAATTCTTTGAATCTTTGCTAATATTCAACTATGATGCCATCCAGACAGGAGTTTTGTTGGTATGGAACTTTTTCACCACTGATTCAATTAATTAGTAGTAACTGGTTGGTTTGGATTTTCTGGCTCTTCTTGACTCAGCCTAGGAAGACTGTATGCGTCTGAGAATTTATCCATTTCTCCCAGATTGTCCAATTGGTTGGTGTATATTTGCTTGCAGTATTTTTTTTTTTTTTTTTTTTTTTTTTTTTTTTTTTTTTGTATTTCTGTGGTGCCTGTTGTAACTTCTCATCTTTCAGTTCTGGTTGTATTTGTTTGTATCCTTTCCATTTTTCTTCTTGATGGGTCTGCTTAAGGTCTTTCAATTTTGTTTATCTTTTCAAAACACCGGCTCTTGGTTTCATTGATCTTTTGTATTGTTTTTTTTAGACTCAATTTCATTTATTTCCATTCTGACCTTCATTATTTCCTTCATTGTATGCACTTTGGGCTTATTTTGCTGTTCTTTTTCTAGTTCCCTTAGGTGTAAAGATAGACTGTTGATTTAAGTTTTTTCTTGTTTCTTTAGGTAGGCCTGCATTGCTATGAATTTCCCTCTGAAGACTGTTTTCATTGTGTCCCACAGATTTTGTGTTGTTTTGTTATCATTTTTGTTTGTTTCAAGTTATTTTTGGATTTCTTCCTTGGTCTCATTGTTGACCCATTCATTATCTGGTAGCGTGTTATTTAGCCTCTATGTGTTTCTGTGTTTGTTGTTGTTGTTGTTGTTGTTGTTTCTTATAATTGATGTCTAGCTTTATACTATTTGGTCACAGAAGAGACTTAATATGATATCAATCTTCTTAAAATTATTGAGACTTCTTTTGTGGCCTAACGTGAGGTTTATCTTGAAAAATGTTCCATGTTCACTTGAAAATAATACATATTCTGCTACTTTGGGGTGAAATGCGCTATAATTATTAACTAAATTCATCTGGTCTAGTGTGTCATTTAAGGCTGCTGTTTCTTTGTTGATTTTCTGTCTGGAAGATATGTCCTTGATGTCAATAGGGGGTTAAAGTCCCATACTATGATTCTGTTACTGTTGATCTCTCTATTTATGTCATTCAATATTTGTTTTATATATTTAGATGTTTTTATATTGGGTACATGGATATTTACTAGTGTTATGTCCTCTTGTTGGATTGATCCCTTTATCATTATATAATGTCTATTTTCTTTCTTATTATAGTCTTTATTGTAAAGTCTGTTTTGTCTGATATAAGTATTGCTACCTCAGTTTTTTTTTTCCATTTCCATTTGCGTGAAATATCTTTTTCCATCACTTTACTTTCAGTGTAAGTGGTTTTTCTATCTGAGGTGGGTCTCATGTAGACAACATATGTATGGGTCTTTTTTTTTTCTTCTTATCCAATTAGCTACCTTATGTCTTTTGTTTGGAACATTTAATCCCTTTACATTTAAAGTGATTATTGATAGGAACATAGTTCTTGCCATTTTATTATTCATATTTTTATCTTCTTTAACTAGTTAGTTTGTTTTCCCCCTTCTTCTTCTTAAAGAAGTACTTTACCACTTCTTAAAATTCTGGCTTGGTGGCAATGAATTCCTTTAGCCTTTTTTTTTTTTTTTTTCTGGGAAGCTCTTTATCTCTCCTTCAATTTTAAATGATAACCTTGCTGGGTAGAGTAGTCTTGTTTGTAGGTCCTTGCTTTTCATCAATTGGATTATCTCTTGCCACTCCCTTTTGGACTGCAAAGTTTCTGTTGAGAAATAAGCTGATAGTCTTGTGGGAGATTCCTTGTAAGTAACTAGTTTTCTTTCTTTTACTGCTCTTAGGATTCTTGGTTTGTCTTTAACCATTTTCATTTTAATGATAATGTGTTTAGTGTAGGTCTGTTTAGATGCATCTTGTTTGGAACTCTCTGCCCTTCTGGGCTTGTACATCTATTACCTTCACCAGGTTAGGGAAGTTTTCAGTCATTATTTCTTCAAAGAGGGTCTCAATGTCTTGCTCCCTTTCTTCTCCTTCTGGTACTCCTATGCTGCAAATGTTGTTATGCTTGATGTTGTCTCAAAGGTCCCTTAGACTATCTTTATATTTTTCTTTTATTCTTTTCATTGTCTGTTTGGATGTTTTCTGCTACCTTGTCTTCTACATCTCTGATTTGATCCTCTGCTTCATCTAATCTGTTGTTCATTCCTTCTAATGTATTCTTCATTTCAGTAATTATATTCCTTATTTCTGAGTAGTTCTTTTTTATGTTTCTATGTACTCTTTATGCTTACTGTCTTTTTGTTGGAGTTCTCTAAGTTTCTTAAGCATTCTTATAACCAATGTTTTAAACTCTGTCTCTGGCAGATTGGTTGCTTCTATTTCATTTGGTTCTGGAGATTTCTTCTCTCCTTTTATTTGGGACATTTTATTTGTTTCCTCAATCTGGTTGTCTCTCTGTGTTTGCTTCTATGTATTAGGTGGATCTCCTATGTCTTTCAATCATTGTCGGTTGGCCTTATGTAGTATGTGTCCTATGTGGTCCAGTCATTCAGTCTCACTGATCACCTGTGTGTGTCTTCCATGAGTGTTTGTTGTTTGTATTCTCCTGTTGTAGTTGAGCCTTGATTACTTTTGGCATGACAGTGGGTGGGATTGACTCCCAGGCTGACTGGCTGTGAGGATTGGCTATACCCAAAGTTTATGAGCTGGTGTGTGGAGGTTGACCTCTCAGATGTGGGTTTACCTCAGTGGGCTTTTATGACTATTGAGACCACACTTTTGATGTGTCACTATGGGTCTAACAGAGTAGTGCTCTGGTGAGATCTGAACCCAGCCACTGGGTGTGATGTTTCTGGTGTTTCTTGGGAGGGGCTCCCATGCAGGCAAATTTCAACAGTCCTGTGATAAACCCAGGGCTACCTGGTAGGAGCAACAAAGCTATATGTTGTTGGTTGCTGCCTGTTGGTTGGTGACTGTGCTGCATCTGGATGTATGTGTGGGTGGCCTCACATTGAATTGAAGACAGCTCCCATCAGTATTGAGCCTGCGGCAGCTTATCAAAAGCCCCTGCCCCCCTCCAAGGCCGGTTGCCACCTGAGAGCTTCCCATAATGCTCAGTCGGTGAAAGAGCCTCCTTAGGTGAGTGGGCCAGGCTGGTTGACCCAGTGTTGATAGTGTTTCTGGCAATGCACCACTAGCTAACTGGGATGGGGTTTCCAGGGAGTCAGCAGACATGGCCAGTCATGTTTACAATTTTAACGCAGATTCAGTTCTTCGGCCAGTGTTGGGCCTGTGACCACTTCTCAAGATGCCCTGAGAACACTGCGTCCAGCTACCACTTACCTTGGGCCCACAAATCACCGAGAGCCACTCAAGAGAGTCTCCAGTGGAAGCTGTGGCTGACTGCCTACTACTGAAAGTTTCCCAGGCTACCACAGTCTGTTTGCTGCTATAAAAGCCTTCCATACATTGTGGATTGGGGTCAGCCACCCAGGAGTTTAGAGTTCCCCCAGGAATGCAGCACTAGTTTTGTGGGTTGGGGTTCCAGGGAGTTGTGGGCTATGGTGTTTACTAAGTTAATGCAAATTCAGTACTTGTGCCAGTGGCAGGCCTGTGACTACTTCAAAAAGTACCCTGAAAACAACATAGCCAGCCACCACTGGCCTTAGGTCTCTAGATATGTAAGAGCCATCCAAGAGAGGCTGCAGGGCACATTGTGGCTGACTGTCCACTGTGGGCATCTGCTACTGAGAAAGTCTTCTGTACCTTGTGGGGTGAGACTGACACCTCAGGAGCTGGAGAGCACCCCTGGCGGTGCAGCACTAGCTGGGTAGGGACCCAGTACATCACAAAGGTTGTAACATGGACAGAATTTTTTTTTTTAATTTATAGGGTTGACAATTGTTAGTAAAATTACATAGATTTCAGGTGTACAATTCTGTATTACATCATCTATAAATCCCATTGTGTGTTCACCAACCAGAGTCAGTTCTCCTTGCATCACCATATATTTGATCCCACTTACCCTCGTCTGCCTCCCCTCACCTCCTTACCCTCTGGTAACCACTAAACTATTGTCTGTGTCTATGAGTGTTTGTTTCTCATTTGTTTGTCTTGTTATTGTGTTGTTTTTGGTTTACATAACACATATCACTGAAATAATATGGTTCTCTACTTTTTCTTTTTGACTTATTTCACTTAGCATCATACTCTCAAGATCCATCAATGTTGTCACAAATGTTCCTATATCATCTTTTCTTACCGCCAAATAGTATTCCATTGTATACTTACACCACAACTTCTTTATCCATTCATCTATCAAAGGACATTTTGGTTGTTTCCATGTATTGGCCACCAGAAACAAAGCTGCAATGAACATTGGAGCACACTTGTCTTTATGTATAAAAGTTTTCAGATTTTTTGGGTAGATACCCAGGAAACGGATTGCTGGGTCATACGGTAATTATACTCGTAATTTTTTTTTAATTAAATTTATTGGGGTGACAATTGTTAGTAAAATTACATAGAATTCAGGTGTACAATTCTGTATTACATCATCTATAAATCCCATTGTGTGTTCACCACCCAGAGTCAGTTCTCCTTCCATCACCATATATTCGATCCCCCTTACCCTCATCTCCCACCCCCCACCCCCCGCCCCCGTTACCCTCTGGCAACCACTAAACTATTGTCTGTATCTATGAGTTTCTGTTTCTCATTTGTTTGTCTTGTTCTTTTGTTGTTTTTGGTTTATATACCACATATCAGTGAAATCACATGGTTCTCTGCTTTTTCTGTCTGACTTGTTTTGCTCAGCATTACTCTCTCAAGATCCATCCATGTTGTCACAAATGTTCCTATATCATCTTTTCTTACTGCCGAATAGTATTCCATTGTGTATATATACCACAACTTCTTTATCCATTCATCTATCGAAGGACATTTTGGTTGTTTCCATGTCTTGGCCACCGTAAACAAAGCTGCAATGAACATTGGAGCACACGTGTCTTTATCTCTAAATGTTTTCAGATTTTTTGGGTAGATACCCAGGAGAGGGATTGCTGGGTCATATGGCAATTCTATTCGTAATTCTTTGAGGAACCTCCACACCGCCTTCCATAATGGCTGCACCAGTCTGCATTCCCACCAACAGTGTCTGAGGGTTACTTTTTCTCCACAGCCTCTCCAACATGTGTTATTGTTTGTCTTGTTGATGATAGCCATTCTGACTCGGGTGAGGTGATATCTCATTGTGGTTTTGATTTGCATTTCTCTGATGATTAGTGATGTTGAGCATTTTTTCATATGTCTATTTGCCATTTGTATGACCCCTTTGGAGAAATGTCTCTTCAAGTCCTCTGCCCATTTTTTAATTGGGTTGTTTGTTTCTTTGTTCTTGAGTTTCATGAGTTCCTTGTATATTTCGGATATTAGCCCTTTATTGCAGGAACTGTTTGCAAAAATCTTCTCCCATTCAGTTGGTTGCCTCTTTATTTTGTCGAAGGTTTCTTTTGCTGTGCAGAAGCTTTTAAGTGTGATATAGTCCCATTCATTTATTTTAGCATTTACTTCCCTTGGTTTTGGAGTCGAAATCATAAAATGCGTTTTGAATGCAAGGTCCATACGTTAAGTTCTTATGTTTTCTTCTATTCACTTAATTGTTTCAGGTCTTATGCTTACGTCATTGATCCATTTTGAATTCACTTTGGTACATGGTGACAGATAGCAGTCCAGTTTCATTCTTTTGATCGTGGCTATCCAATTCTCCCAACACCATTTATTTAAGAGGCTATCTTTCCTCCTTTGTATGTTTTTAGCTTCTTTGTCAAAAATTATCTGTCCATATTTATGTGGTATTATTTCTGGGTTCTCAATTCTATTCCATTGGTCTATGTGTCTGTCTTTCTGCCAATACCATGCTGTTTTGATTATTGTAGCCCTGTAGCACAAGCTAAAGTCAGGGAGTGTGATACCTCCAGTATTGTTCTTTTTTCTTATGATTGTGTTGGCTATTCAGGGTCTTTTGTGGTTCCAAACAAGGAAGGCAAGGCCTTCCAACAATATGTGGAAAAGCAGAGGTGATAGGGGACAGCCCTGTTGTGTTCCTGAACGTAGAGGAAAGGGCTTCAGTTTTTCACCATTAATTATTAGATTAGGTGAGGGCTTGTCATATATGGCCTTTATTATACTAAGGTATTTTCCTTCTACACCTATTTTATTAAGTGTTTAATCATAAATGTATGTTGTATCATGTCAAATGATTTTTCTGCATCAATTGATATAATCATATGATTTTTGTCCTTTATTTTCTTTATGTGATGTATCACATTGATGGATTTGCGGATGGTGATCCATCCTTGTGCTTTGGGGGTGAACCCCACTTGGTCGTGATGAATAATCTTTTAATGCATTGTTGTATTCGATTTGCTAGAACTTTGTTTAGGATTCTTGCATCTGTATTCATCAGAGATATTGGTCTCTAGTTTTCCTTTTTTGTGTTGTCCTTACCAGGTTTCGGTATCAGGGTAATGTTAGCCCCATAAAATGAGTTAGGGAGTGCTGTCTCTTCTTCAATTTTTTGGAAGAGTTTGAGCAGGATTAGTATTAGATCCTCTTTGAAGGTTTGATAGAATTCACTAGTGAAGCCATCTGGTCCTGGACTTTTGCTTTTGGGAAGGTTTTGGACGACTGATTCAATATCATTACTGGTGATCGGTCTGTGGAGATTTTCCAGTTTTTCATGGGTCAGCCTAGGAAGGCCATATGTTTCTAAGAAATTGTCCATTTCTTTTAGGTTATTAAATTTGGTGGCATATAGTTCTTCATAGTATTCTTCGATGATCTTTTGTATTTCTGTGTTTTCCGTGATAACTTCCCCTTTTTCACTTCTGATTTTGTTAATTAGTGCCCTCTGTCTTTTTCTCTCAGTGAGTCTAGCCATGGGTTTGTCACTTTTCTAAATCTTTTCAAAGAACCAGATCTCTGTCACATAATTTTTTTTTTATTAAATTTATTGGGGTGACAATTGTTAGTAAAATTACATAGATTTCAGGTGTACAATTCTGTATTACATCATCTATAAATCCCATTGTGTGTTCATCACCCAGAGTCAGTTCTCCTTCCATCACCATATATTCGATCCCCCTTACCCTCATCTCCCACCCCCACCCCCCGCCCCCCTTACCCTATGGCAACCACTAATCTATTGTCTGTGTCTATGAATTTCTGTTTCTCATTTGTTTGTCTTGTTCTTTTGTTGTTTTTGGTTTATATACCACATATCAGTGAAATCACATGGTTCTCCGCTTTTTCTGTCTGACTTGTTTCGCTCAGCATTACTCTCTCAAGATCCATCCATGTTGTCACAAATGTTCCTATATCATCTTTTCTTACTGCCGAATAGTATTCCATTGTGTATATACACACAACTTCTTTATCCATTCATCTATTGAAGGACATTTTGGTTGTTTCCATGTCTTGGCCACCGTAAACAAAGCTGCAATGAACATTGGAGCACACGTGTCTTTATCTCTAAATGTTTTCAGATTTTTTGGGTAGATACCCAGGAGAGGGATTGCTGGGTCATATGGCAATTCTATTCGTAATTTTTTGAGGAACCTCCACACTGCCTTCCATAACGGCTGCACCAGTCTGCATTCCCACCAAGAGTGTATGAGGGTTCCTTTTTCTCCACAGCCTCTCCAACATTTGTTATTATTTGTCTTGTTGATGATAGCCATTCTGACTCGGGTGAGGTGATATCTCATTGTGGTTTTGATTTGCATTTCTCTGATGATTAGTGATGTTGAGCATTTTTTCATATGTCTATTTGCCAGTTGTATGTCCTCTTTGGAGAAATGTCTCTTCAAGTCCTCTGCCCATTTTTCAATTGGGTTGTTTGTTTTTTTGTTGTTGAGTTGCATGAGTTCCTTGTATATTCTGGATACTAGCCCCTTATCGGAGGCACTGTTTGCAAAAATCTTCTCCCATTCAGTTGGTGGCCTCTTTATTTTGTCAATGGTTTCTTTTGCTGTGCAGAAGCTTTTAAGTTTCATATAGTCCCATTCGTTTATTTTAGCTTTTACTTCCATTGCCTTTGGAGTCAAGTTCATAAAATGCTCTTTGAACCCAAGGTCCATAAGTTTAGTAACTATGATTTCTTCTATGCAGTTTATTGTGTCAGGTCTTATGCTTAAGTCTTTGATCCATTTTGAATTAACTTTGGTACATGGTGACAAATAGCAGTCCAGTTTCATTCTTTTGCACGTGGCTATCCAATTCTCCCAGCACCATTTATTGAAGAGGCTGTCTTTGCTCCATTGTATGTTTTTAGCTTCTTTGTCAAAAATTATCTGTCCATATTTATGTGGTTTTATTTCTGGGTTCTCAATTCTATTCCATTGGTCTATGTGTCTGTTTTTCTGCCAATACCATGCTGTTTTGATTATTGTAGCCCTGTAGTACAAGCCAAAGTCAGGAAGTGTGATACCTCCATTATTGTTCTTTTTCCTTAAGATTGCTTTGGCTATTCGGGGTCTTTTGTGGTTCCAAACGAATCTGATGATTTTTTGTTGTATTTCTTTAAAATATGCCATTGGGATTTTGATGGGGATTGCATTGAATCTGTATATTGCTTTGGGTAATATGGCCATTTTAACTACGTTGATTCTTCTAATCCATGAGCACGGAATGTCTTTCCATTTCTTTGTGTCTTCTTCAATTTCTTTCAAAAATGTCTTATAGTTTTCAGTATATAGGTCTTTCACATCCTTGGTTAAGTTTATTCCTAGGTATTTTATTCTTTTTGCTGCAATTGCAAAAGGAATTGTTTTTTGTATTTCTTTTTCTGAGATTTCATTATTAGTATATAGGAAGGCAATGGACTTTTGTGCGTTGATTTTGTAGCCGGCAACTTTACTGTACTCGTTGATTGTTTCTAATAGCTTTTTGGTGGAGTCTTTAGGGTTTTCTATATATAGCATCATGTCATCTGCAAAGAGTGATAATTTAACTTCTTCATTCCCAATTTAGATGCCTTTTATTTCTTTCTCTTGCCTGATTGCTCTGGCAAGGACTTCCAACACTATGTTGAAAAGCAGAGGTGATAGGGGACATCCCTGTCGTGTTCCTGAACGTAGAGCAAAGGGCTTCAGTTTTTCTCCATTAATTATGAGATTAGCAGAGGGCTTGTCATATATAGCCTGTATTATGTTGAGGTATTTTCCTTCTATACCCATTTTATTAAGTGTTTTAATCATAAATGGATGTTGTATCTTGTCAAATGCTTTTTCTGCAACAATTGATAGAATCATATGATTTTTGTCCTTTATTTTGTTTATGTGATGTATCACATTGATGGATTTGCGTATGTTGAACCATCCTTGTGCCCCGGGGATGAACCCCACTTGGTCGTGATGAATAATCTTTTTAATGCATTGTTCTATTCGATTTGCTAGAATTTTATTTAGGATTTTTGCATCGGTATTCATTAGAGATATTGGTCTGTAGTTTTCTTTTTTTGTGCTGTCCTTACCAGGTTTTGGTATCAGGGTAATGTTGGCCTCATAAAATGAGTTAGGGAGTACTGTCTCTTCTTCAATTTTTTGGAAGAGTTTGTGCAGAATTGGTATTAGATCCTCTTTGAAGGTTTGGTAGAATTCACTAGTGAAGCCATCTGGTCCCGGACTTTTGCTTTTGGGAAGGTATTGGAGGACTGATTCAATTTCGTTACTGGTGATCGGTCTGTTTAGATTTTCCAGTTCTTCATGGTTCAGCCTTGGAAGGCTATATGTTTCTAAGAACTTGTCCATTTCTTCTAGGTTGTTGAATTTGGTGGCATATAGTCCTTCATAGTATTCTTCGATGATCCTTTGCATTTCTGTGGTGTCCGTGATAACTTCCCCTTTTACGTTTCTGATTTTGTTAATCAGTGTCTTCTCTCTTTTTATCTTAGTAAGTCTAGCCAAGGGTTTGTCAATTTTGTTAATCTTTTCAAAGAACCAGGTCTTTGTCATATTAATTTTTTCTATTGTCTTTTTGTTCTCTATTTCATTTAGTTCTGCTCTAATTTTTGTTATTTCCTTTCTTCTGCTGACCTTGGGTTTTACTTGTTCTTCTTTTTCTAGTTCTTTAAGGTGTAACATGAGGTTATTTATTTGGGAGTTTTCTTGTTTCTTGAGATAGGCCTGTAATGAGATAAATTTCCCTCTTAAAACTGCTTTCGCTGCATCCCAAAAATTTTGGTAGGATGTATTTTCATTGTCATTTGTTTCTATGTATCTTTTGATCTCTCCTCTAATTTCTTCTTTGACCCAGTCCTTCTTTAAAAGTATGTTATTTAATCTCCATGTATTTGTGTTTTTTCCCACTTTCTTTTTACAGTTGATATCCAATTTCAAAGCCTTGTGATCAGAGAATATGCATGGTATGATTTCAATCTTCTTAAATTTGTTGAGACTGATTTTATATCCCAATATATGGTCTATCCTTGAGAATGTTCCATGTACACTAGAAAAGAATGTGTAGTCTGATGTTTTAGGATGAAGTGCTCTATAAATGTCAATCATGTCCATTTCATCTAATGTGTCATTTACGGCTGCTATTTCGTTATTTATTTTCTGTTTGGATGATCTATCCATAGCTGTCAATGATGTATTTAAGTCCCCTAGTATAATTGTATTTTGGTCAATTTCTCCCTTAAGTTCTGTTAGTAGTTGCTTGGTGTATTTCGGTGCTCCCTGATTGGGGGCATAAATATTGATGACTGTTATGTCTTCTTGTTGTACAGTCCCCTTCACCATTATGAAATGTCCATCTTTGTCTCTTGTTATCTTTTTCACCTTGAAGTCTGTTTCATCTGATCTCATTATGGCTACACCTGATTTTCTCTGGGTACCATTTGCTTGGAGTGTCAATTTCCATTCTTTCACTTTGAGTCTATGCTTGTCCTTGTAGCTGAGATGTGTCTCCTGGAGACAGCATATGGTTGGGTTTAGTTTTTTGATCCAGTCTGCTACTCTGTGCCTTTTTATTGGTGAGTTCAGTCCATTTACATTTAGGGTGATTATTGATATGTGAGGATTTCCTGTCATTCTATCTTTAGTTTTCTGGTAAGGCTGTGTTTCCATTGTTTCTTTGCCTTTTTGTTGTTGTCTATTATTTCTGAGTGGTGGTATTCTATGATGTTTCCCTCTGTTTCTTCTTTTATTTCAGTATATATTTCAATTCTGGATTTATTTTGAGTGGTTACCCTTAAGTTTATGTAAAAGAAAGTTTGATATTTAGAGTATTCCATTTTCTTCAGCACGCTTACTTTCTCCATTCCCATATTCCGGTTCAGACCTTTACTCTCCCCCTTTTTGAGTTTTGGTTGCCACAAATTCTCTCTGTTGATGGTGGTCGAATAGCCTCCTTTAGTATTTCTTGTAGTGCAGGTCGTGTATTAGAAAATTCCCTCAGCTTCTGTATGTCTGGAAAGGTCTTTATTCCTCCTTCATATCTAAAGGATATCTTTGCTGGATATATTATTCTTGGCTCATGGTTTCTCTCTTTCAATAGTTTGAATATTTGGTTCCACTCCCTCCTGGCTTGTAGAGTTTCTGCTGAAAAATCTGATGATAATCTAATGGGCTTTCCTTTGTAAGTTACCGTCTTCTTTTCCCTGGCTGCCTTGAGGATTCTTTCTTTGTCGTTGATTTTAGACAGCTTCAATACAATGTGCCTTGGAGAAGGTCTGTTGGGATTGAGGTAACTAGGTGTTCTATTTGCTTCTTGGATTCGAGGGTCCAGTTCTGTCCACAAATTTGGGAAGTTCTCATCGACAATTTGTTTGAATATATTCTCTGTTCTCTTCTCTCCTTCTTCTCCTTCTGGTATGCCCATTATTCTTATATTGCTCTTTCTGATGGAGTCAGAAAGTTCTTGTAGAGTTCTTTCATTTCTTTTAAGTCTCAAGTCTCTTTCTTCTTCAATTTGTGTCATTTCCAGGTTTCTATCTTCGATGTCACTGATTCTTTGCTCCATCTGGTCAACTCTACTACCTAAGCTGGTTATTTCACTCTTAATTTCTTCTATTAAGTTCTTAATCTCCAGAAATTCTATTTGGTTCTTTTTCAAGATTTCAATCTCTTTTGTAAAATGCTCATGCTGTTCTTTGATTGAGTTTCTGAGTTCATTTAACTGCCTATCTGTGTTTTCTTGTATCTCGTTGAGTTTTTTCAGAACTGCAATCTTGAATTCTCTGTCATTTAAGTCACATATTTCTGTATCTTTAAGTACCTTCTCTGGAGATTTTTCACTTTCTTTCTGAGCTATCTTGTTGCCTTGGTTATTCATGGTGATTACTGGTTTACTATTTCTCTTCCTAGACATCTACAGGAGTGACTTCTGCAACAGGATGATAGAAAGCGGTCTTTCTTTTGTTTGCCAGTACTTGTTGGTAGAATGTTTTATTATTTCTCCAACTGCAGCTTATTTTTCTTGTCCCACACGGTAGTGCTGTTTTCTCTGCACTATTCCAACTTCTCACACAATGGGGGGATTCCCTGGGAGACGGGCTTCTCCTCTGTTAATAGTTCGTCTAGGTCACAGGGCGCAGTGTCCCGGTGAGTATGCGGAGAGCTTTTGATGTTCCTGATTCAGAGCCCGTATATTTCAGCAGTTCTGTTTACTCCTGCAGGGATCCGCCCAGATATGTGGGGTCAGGGGCTGGGTGAGTTGTGAGAGGTGGCCCAGAGCAATGGCGGCGACCACCACCACAGCCGGTCCTGCTTCTACAGCTCTCCCCTTTGCTGGAACTAGTTGGGCTGTGTATTTGTGTTTGCGGCCCACAGTTCTCAAAACAGGAAATTTTCTGTTGTTTTGATCTGACACTGCTACTGTTTCGCTTCTAGCACCGGGCAGGTGGGGGCGGGGCGAGCTCTGGGAGGGGAGGGGAAGGGGGCGGCTAGTCTCAGTGCCTAAGGCTCCGTTCTCTGCTCGGCAGTGCGGGCATAAACCACCGTTTTCAGCCTTTTTCCCTCAGTCTTTTCTCCGAGGTCTCTGCCGTGAGCGTTGGGTTCAGCCGTGTTGTATGCTGTCCCCTCAGCCCTGTGGAGCCCTGGCGCAGCCCTAGCAGTCCGATTTCTTCCCTCTCCCGCAGCTGCGGTAGTTCCGGGGAGCAGCGAGCTCGGCGCACTGAGCTAGGTCTGCGTCCTGCGCCCGCGCGGCTCCGTCTCCGTGCACTTCTCCCTTTCCTCCTCCCTCCACTCGCGCGAATCTCCCACCTGTAGGTGATTTCAGTCGGTAGTGGGCCTCTTCGTCTTGCCTGTCTGCTGTGCAGGGAGTCCTTTGTGGAGTTTTTGTTGTTCGATTGTTTGTAAATTCCAGGGGAGCTTTACAGAGGCTCACCTCACGCCGCCATTTTTCCGGAAGTCCCACATAATTTTTTTTAAATTGTCTTTTTGTTCTCTATTTCAGTTCATTCTGCTCTGATTTCTGTTTTTTCCTTTCTTCTGCTAACCTTGGGTTTCACTTGTTCTTCTTTTTCTAGTTCTTTAAAGTGTAACATGAGGTTACCTATCTGGGATTTTTCTTGTTTCTTGAGGTAGGCCTGTAATGATATAAATTTCCCTCTTAAAACTGCTTTGGCTCCATCCCAAAAATTTTGGTAGGATGTGTTTTCATTGTCATTTCTTTCTATGTATATTTTGATCTCTCATCTAATTTCTTCTTTGACCCAGTCGTTCTTTAATAGTATGTTGTTTAATCTCCATGTAATTGTGTTTTTTCCTGCTTTCTTTTTGTAGTTGATATACAATTTCAAAACCTTGTGTTCAGAGAATATGCTTGGTATGATTTCCGTCTTCTTAAATTTGCTGTGGCTGATTTTATGTCCCAATATATGTTCCATCCTTGAGAATGTTCCATATACACTAGAAAAGAATGTATGGTCTGAGGTTTTAGGATGAAGTGCTCTATATATGTCAATTATGTCCATTTCATTTAATGTGTCATTTAGGACCATATTTCTTTATGGATTTTCTGTTTGGTGATATATCCATACCTGTCAATGATATATTTAAATCCCCTAGTATCATTGTGTTTTGGTCAATTTCTCCCTTTAGTTCTGTTACTAGATGCTTGGTGTATTTTGGTGCTCCCTGATTGGGGGCATAAATATTGATGACTGCTATGTCTTGTTGTTGTATAGTCCCCTTTACCATTATGAAATGTCCATCTTTTACTCTTGTTATGTTTTTCACCCTGAAGTCTGTTTCATCTGATATCATTATGGCTACACCTGAATTTTTCTGGGTACCATTTGCTTGGAGTGTCAATTTCCATCCTTTCACTTTGAGTGTGTGCTGTCCTTGTAGCTGAGATGTGTCTCTTGGAGACAGCATATGGGTGGGTTTTGTTTTTTGATCCAATCTGCTACTCTGTGCCTTTTTATTGGTGAGTTCAGTCCATTTGCATTTAGGGTCATTACTGATATGTGAGGATTTCCTGTCATTCTTTCTTTAGTTTTCTGGTAAGGCTGTGTCTTCATTGTTTCTGTGCCTTTTTGTTGTTGTGTATTATTTCTGTGTGGTGGTATTCTATGATGTTTCCCTCTTTTTCTTCTTTTATTACAGTATGTGTTTCAGTTCTGGATTTATTTGAGTGGTTACCCTTAAGTTTATGTAAAGAAAAGTTTGATATTTAGAGTATTCCATTTTCTTCAGCACGCCTACTTTCTCCATTCCCAAATTCCAGTTCAGGCCTTTACTCTCGCCCTTTTTAAATTTTGGTTGCCACAAATTGTCACTGTTGATGGTGGTCGAATAGCCTCCTTTAGAGTTTCTTGTAGTGCAGGTTGTGGATTGGAAAATTCCCTCAGCTTCTGTATGTCTGGAAAGATTTTTATTCCTCCTTCATATCTAAAGGATATCTTTGCTGGATATACTATTCTTGGCTCATAATTTCCATCTTTCAATAGTTTGAATATTTGATTCCACTCCCTCTTGTCTTGTAAAGTTTCTGCTGAAAAATCTTCTGATAATCTAGTAGGCTTTCCTTTGTAGGTTACGGTCTTCTTTTCCTTGTCTGTCTTGAGGATTCTTTCTTGTTAGTTGATTTTAGACAGCTTCAATACAATGTGCCTTGGAGAAGGCCTGTTTGGATTGAGGTAATTAGGTGTTCTATTTGCTTCTTGGATTCAAGGATCCAGTTCTGTCCACAAGTTTGGGAAGTTCTCATCAACAATTTGTTTGAATATATTCTCTGTTCCCTTCTCTCTTTCTTCTCCTTCTGGTATGCCAATCATACTTATATTGCTCTTTCTGATGGAGTCAGAAACTTCTTGTAGAGTTCTTTCATTTCTTTAAAGTCTCAAGTCTCTTTCTTCTTCTTCCTGTGTAATTTCCAAGTTTCTGTCTTCCATGTCACTGATTCTTTCCTCCATCTGGTCAACTCTATTATCTAAGCTGGTTATTTCATTCTTAATTTCTTCTATTTTGTTCTTAATATCCAGAAATTTTATTTGGTTCTACTTTAAAATTTCAATCTCTTTCGTAACGTGCTCATGTTTTTCTTTGATTGTGTTTCTGAGTTCATTAAACTGCCTTTCTGTGTTTTCTTGCATATCATTCAGTTTTTTCATAACTGCAACCTTGAATTCTGTGTCATTTAAGTCACATATTTCCGTATCTTTAAGTTCCTTTTCTGGAGACTTTTCACTTTCTGAACTGTTTGTTGCCTTGGTTATTCATGGCAATTACTGATTTATTATTTCTCTTCCTAGACATCTACATGAGTGGCTTCTGCAACAGGTTGATAGGAAGAGGTCTTTCTTTTGTTTTCCAGTACTTGTTGGTAGAATGTTTTATTTTCGCTCTGACTGCAGCATTTTTTTCTCTCTCACACGGTTGTGCTATCTTTTCTCTGCACTGTTCCAGCT
Source organism: Rhinolophus sinicus (assembly GCF_057876585.1). NCBI lineage: Eukaryota > Metazoa > Chordata > Mammalia > Chiroptera > Rhinolophidae > Rhinolophus > Rhinolophus sinicus. The sequence goes on from NC_142518.1 coordinate 89,409,128, forward strand.
TCTCACACAATGGGAGGATTCCCTGGGAGACAGGCTTCTCCTCTATTAATGGTTCACCTGGGTCACAGGGTGCAGTGTCCGTGTGTGCATGCAGAGAGCTTTTGAAGTTCCAAAACTCTTCCTGCACCAGATTCAGAACCAGTATATTTCAGCAGTTCTGTTTACTCCTGCAGGGATCCACCCAGATAGGTGGGGCCAGGGGCAGGGTGAGTTGTGAGAGGTGGCCCAGAGCAATGGCAGTGAACACCAACACAGTGGGTCCTGCTTCCACAGCTCCCTCCCCTTTGCCAGAACTAGGTGGGCTGGGAATCTGTATCTGCAGTCCTCAGTTCTCGGGACAGCAATTATTCTCTTGTTTTGATCTGACACTGCTACTATTCAGCTTCTAGCACTGGGTAGGTGGGGGCGGGGCGATCTCTGGGAGTGTAGGGAGGAGGCATCTAATCTCAGTGCCTAAGGCTTCCTTTCTCTGCTGGGCAATGAGCGCTTAAACCACTGTTTTCAGCCTTCCACCCTTAGTCTTTTTCTGAGGTCTCTGCCGTGAGCATTGGGTTCAGCTGTGTTATATGCTGCCACCTCAGCCCTGTGGGCCATAAGCAGAGCCCTAGCAGTCTGAGTTCTTCCCTTTCCCATAGCTTCAGTAGTTCCGGCTGGCAGCAAGCTCGGAGCACTGAGCTAGGTCTGTGTCCTGCACCCACGTGGCTCTGTCTCTGCCCTTCTCCCTTCCCTCCTCCCCTGCTCCTGTGATTCGCCCACCTTTAGGTGTATTCAGTAGTGTGCCTCTTCGTCTTGCCTGTCTGCTGTGCAGGGAGTCCTTTGTGGAGTCGATTAATTGTAAATTCCAGGGGAGCTTTAAAGAGACTAACCTCATGCCGCCATTTTGATCTCAGTGAATACATAGACAGATTTTAGCAGACCAATATAGTCTTAAATTTGACCCTGTGGGGGAGGGTTCAGCATATGAAAAATGGCACCCTCCTGTCGGCTACACGTGGGCCGGTACACATGAGGCTGTAGGGACAATGACAGATGTCCCTGTAGCACTTGCTGGAAAGTCATACAACTTAGTCTTTCCCCATATGTCTCTGGCTCCTCTCAAGATACCACCCCTCCACTGGAGCCCAGGTGACTGTTTGCAAGTGAGTGAATTTGTACATGGGCCCTTTAAAATACACTTGTGTTTCCAGCCACCTTCCATCTCACCAGATCTGATGGACAGAATCCTTGATGATTTTTTGCTGTCAAATATTTCGCGGACTGTTCTTCTGGCACAGAACACCTGGGCTGGGGAGCCCAGTATGGTCCTTGGTTCACTCCTTCTTCAGGGAGGACCTCTGCCACTGAAGTGTCCCTCCTGGTGTTCAACAATCACCTGTGTGTTTAATTTCAGCCTGTTTCATGTCTCTGTGCCTCTTACCAGTCAATGTGGCCTCTTATTTATATCCTTAGCTATAGGGGTCCTGTTCAGCCAATCTTTTGGCGATTCTTGAGGTTGATTGCTCTATAATTTGATTGTAATTTTGATGTGATCCTGGGAAGGAGCAGGCATTGTGTTTACCTAATCTAGTATCTTGGACCTTCTCCCTTATAATTATTTTTTAACTTCATTGCAAAATATTATTTTTGAATAATTCAGTATTACTCCTTTTCTCCTTGTCAAAATGTTCAATTAATTTTGAAGACAGAATGCCAAAAATTCTCAGATATTTTGCATGGAAAGAGACTCAAAGTACACGTCCCATTTCACACAAAATAGTAAGGAGGCAGCATATTTCTTCAGAAGTATAAAAATAAAAAAAATTATAGAGGCGGTTGGTGTCTTACTGCCAAGCAATATGAAGGAATACTTGAGACAAAAACATGGTTAACAGGGAGGTATGATGCCTTTTTGTAATGTGTTTCAGGAATGTGATGGAGTACATCACATTGGTCAAGTATATGGGTTTTTCACTTTTCTACATTCAAGTGGATGTACATTAGCACTAAAGAAAGTTGATCATATCTTTAAGGACAACAAGAAAAACTACAATTAGATCTCCTACTATAAAATTCCATTATTTTCCTCATTTAAAAATAAGGATAAAATTAGCCCACAAAGTTATTACTGCTGAGATTTCCTGAGTCTAATAGAAATACTCAACTTTAGATGTGGTTTATTTCCATATATCAAATATTCCTCAGAAAAAAATATTATTGAAGAAGTAAATAGCAAAAAATGTAAAGCAGTGATATACCTTTACTTATTGTTCAGAATTAGGAGGTGTGATCACAAAGTACAGTGAATGTCTAAAAAAATTACAGTAGAAGACACATTGCCATTAATCACGCTCAAAATACACCCCCCTCACTTGTAACACACATATCCCATCATTCTTGCCATTTTCTGAAGCTGTTCTGGATGTCCTCTTTCATGAGTGTCTTTAGTTGCACTGCCGCGGCTGCCTCAATGTCTTGAATCTATTCAAAATGTTTACCTTTCACGGTCATTTTGAATTTCAGGAAGAGCCAGAAGTCATATGACACCAGATGTTGTGAATAAGGTGGGTGATGACACACTGTAATGTTTTTATCTGATAGAAATTGCCATACCAGAATTGATGTGTGATGTGGAGTCTTTCTGGTGTGATCACCAAATATGGTGAATGCTGCTGTCAAGTGCCATCCAATGGAAAGGTAGGGATCTTCAATATGGGAAGTAGTGCATTGAACCTTAAGAACAGTGTGTGACAAGTTTCAACTTGTTTGGTGACATCAGTCAGGTGTTAGCTAAGTTGAGAGAAGGTGTGTTTTGATGTGTGCCATAAATCATCTTCCACCATGACAACACTCTGTGTCATACATCACTTCTGATATACAGCAATTTCTGTCAAATAAAACATTACAGTGTACTCTCATCCACCTTATTCACCAGGACTGGGACCATGCAACTTCTTGCTCTTCTCCAAAGTCAAAATTATTCAGACTTCCGGAAAAATGGCAGCGTGAGGTGAGCCTCTGTAAAGCTCCCCCGGAATTTACAAAGAATCGAACGGCAAAAACTGCACAGGGGACTCCCTGCGCAGCAGACGGGCAACATGAGGAGGCCCACTGCCGACTGAAATCACCTACGGGTGGGAGATTCGCGCGAGTGGAGGGAGGAGGAGGAAGGGGAGAGGCGCGCGGAGGCGGAGCCGCGTGGGCGCGGGACGCGGACCTGGCTCGGTGCGCCGAGCTCGCTGCTTCCCGGAACTGCCACGGCTGCTGGAAATCGGACTGCTGGGGCTCCGCCGGGGCTCCACAGGGCTGAGGGGACAGCATGTAGCACGGCTGGGCCCAACGCTCGCGGCAGGGACCTTGGAGAGAAGACTGGGGGAGGGGGGCTGAAGACGGTGGTTTGGGCCCACACTGCCAAGCGGAGAGTGGAGCCTTGGGCACTGATACTAGCCGTCCCCTCCCTACCCTCCCAGAGCTCGCCCCGCCCCCACCTGCCCGGTGCTAGAAGCGAAACAGTGGCGGTGTCAGATCAAAACAACAGAAAATTTGCTGTTTTGAGATCTGTGGACCGCAGACACAAATTCACAGCCCAACTGGTTCCAGCAAAGGGGAGAGACCTGTGGAAGCAGGACCGGCTGTGGTGGTGGTCGCCGCCATTGCTCTGGGCCACCTCTCACAACTCACCCTGCCCCTGACCCCACCTATCTGGGCGGATCCTGCAGGAGTAAACAGAACTGCTGAAATATACGGGCTCTGAATCAGCAGCTGGAAGAGCTTTCGAACATCAAAAGCTCTCCACATACCCACCGGGACACTGCGCCCTGTGACCTAGACGAACATTTAACAGAGGAGAAGCCCGTCTCCCAGGGAATCCCCCCTTTGCGTGAGAAGTTGGAATAGTGCAGAGAAAACATAGCATTACTGTGTGGGAGAAGAAAAATAAGTTGCAGTTGGAGAAATAATAAAACATTCTACCAACAAGTACTGGCAAACAAAAGAAAGACCGCTTTCTAGCAACCTGTTGCAGAAGTCACTCCTGTAGATGTCTAGGAAGAGAAATAGCAAACCAGTAATCACCATGAATAACCAAGGCAACAAGATAGCTCAGAAAGAAAGTGAAAAATCTCCAGAGAAGGCACTTAAAGATACAGAAATATGTGACTTAAATGACACAGAATTCAAGATTGCAGTTCTGAAAAAACTCAACGAGATACAAGAAAACACAGATAGGCAGTTAAAGGAACTCAGAAACTCAATCAAAGAACAGTATGAGCATTTTACAAAAGAGATTGAAATCTTAAAAAAGAACCAAATAGAATTTCTGGAGATTAAGAACTCAATAGAAGAAATTAAGAATGAAATAACCAGCTTAGGTAGTAGAGTTGACCAGATGGAGCAAAGAATCAGTGACATCGAAGATAGAAACCTGGAAATGACACAAATTGAAGAAGAAAGAGACTTGAGACTTAAAAGAAATGAAAGAACTCTACAAGAACTTTCTGACTCCATCAGAAAGAGCAATATAAGAATAATGGGCATACCAGAAGGAGAAGAAAGAGAGAAGGGAACAGAGAATATATTCAAACAAATTGTTGATGAGAACTTCCCAAATTTGTGGACAGAACTGGACCCTCGAATCCAGGAGGCAAATAGAACACCTAGTTACCTCAATCCCAACAGTCCTTCTCCAAGGCACATTGTATTGAAGCTGTCTAAAATCAACGACAAAGAAAGAATCCTCAAGGCAGCCAGGGAAAAGAAGACGGTAACTTACAAAGGAAAGCCCATTAGATTATCATCAGATTTTTCAGCAGAAACTCTACAAGCCAGGAGGGAGTGGAACCAAATATTCAAACTATTGAAAGAGAGAAACCATGAGCCAAGAATAATATATCCAGCAAAGATATCCTTTAGATATGAAGGAGGAATAAAGACCTTTAAAGACATACAGAAGCTGAAGGAATTTTCTGATGCACGACCTTCACTACAAGAAATACTAAAGGAGGCTATTCGACCACCATCAACAGGGACAATTTGTGGCAACCAAAACTCAAAAAGAGGGAGAGTAAAGGCCTGAACCGGAATATGGGAATGGAGAAAGTAAGCGTGCTGAAGAAAATGGAATACTCTAAATATCAAACTTTCTTTTACATAAACTTAAGGGTAACCACTCAAAATAAATCCAGAACTGAAATATATACTGAAATAAAAGAAGAAACAGAGGGAAACATCATAGAATACCACCACACAGAAATAATAGACAACAACAAAAAGACAAAGAAACAATGGAGACACAACCTTACCAGAAAACTAAGGATAGAATGACAGGAAATCCTCACATATCAATAATCACCCTAAATGTAAATGGACTGAACTCACCAATAAAAAGGCACAGAGTAGCAGATTGGATCAAAAAACTAAACCCAACCATATGCTGTCTCCAAGAGACACATCTCAGCTACAAGGACAAGCATAGACTCAAAGTGAAAGGGTGGAAATTGACACTCCAAGCAAATGGTACCCAGAGAAAATCAGGTGTAGCCATAATGATATCAGATGAAACAGACTTCAAGGTGAAAAAGATAACAAGAGACAAAGATGGACATTTCATAATGTTGAAGGGGACTGTACAACAAGAAGACATAACAGTCATCAATATTTATGCCCCCAATCAGGGAGCACCGAAATACACCAAGCAACTACTAACAGAACTAAAGGGAGAAATTGACCAAAACACAATTATACTAGGGGACTTAAATACATCATTGACAGCTATGGATAGATCATCCAAAAAGAAAATAAATAACGAAATAGTAGCCCTAAACGACACATTAGATGAAATGGACATAATTGACATTTATAGAGCACTTCATCCTAAAACATCAGACTATACATTCTTTTCTAGTGTACATGGAACATTCTCAAGGATAGACCATATATTGGGACATAAAATCAGTCTCACAAATTTAAGAAGATTGAAATCTTACCATGCATATTCTCTGATCACAAGGCTTTGAAATTGGATATCAACTATAAAAAGAAAGCGGGAAAAAACACAAATACATGGAGACTAAACAACATACTTTTAAAGAAGGACTGGGTCAAAGAAGAAATTAGAGGAGAGATCAAAAGATACATAGAAACAAATGACAATGAAAATACATCCTACCAAAATTTTTGGGATGCAGCGAAAGCAGTTTTAAGAGGGAAATTTATCTCACTACAGGCCTATCTCAAGAAACAAGAAAACTCCCAAATAAATAACCTCATGTTACACCTTAAAGAACTAGAAAAAGAAGAACAAGTAAAACCCAAGGTCAGCAGAGAAAAGGATATAACAAAAATTAGAGCAGAACTAAATGAAATAGAGAACAAAAAGACAATAGAAAAAATTAATATGACAAAGAGCTGGTTCTTTGAAAAGATTAACAAAATTGACAAACCCTTGGCTAGACATACTAAGATAAAAAGAGAGAAGACACTGATTAACAAAATCAGAAACGTAAAAGGGGAAGTTATCACAGACACCACAGAAATACAAAGGATCATCCAAGAATACTATGAAGGACTATATGCCACCAAATTCAACAACCTAGAAGACATGGACAAGTTCTTAGAAACATATAGCCTTCCAAGGCTGAACCATGAAGAACTGGAAAATCTAAACAGACCGATCACCAGTAACGAAATTGAATCAGTCATCCAAAACCTTCCCAAAAGCAAAAGTCCGGGACCAGATGGCTTCACTAGTGAATTCTACCAAACTTTCAAAGAGGATCTAATACCAATTCTGCACAAACTCTTCCAAAAAATTGAAGAAGAGACAGTACTCCCTAACTCATTCTATGAGGCCAACATTACCCTGATACCCAAACCTGGTAAGGATCACACAAAAAAAGAAAACTACAGACCAATATCTCTAATGAATACCGATGCAAAAATCCTAAATAAAATTCTAGCAAATCGAATACAACAATGCATTAAAAAGATTATTCATCACGACCAAGTGGGGTTCATCCCCTGGGCACAAGGATGGTTCAACATTCGCAAATCCATCAATGTGATACATCAAATAAACAAAATAAAGGACAAAAATCATATGATTATATCAATTGATGCAGAAAAAGCATTTGACAAGATACAACATCCGTTTATGATTAAAACACTTAATAAAATGGGTATAGAAGGAAAATAACTTAACATAATAAAGGCCATATATGACAAACCCTCTGTTAATCTCATAATTAATGGAGAAAAACTGAAGCCCTTTGCTCTATGTTCAGGAACACGACAGGGCTGTCCCCTATCACCTCTGCTTTTCAACATAGTGTTGGAAGTCCTTGCCAGAGCAATCAGGCAAGAGAAAGAAATAAAAGGCATCCAAATTGGGAATGAAGAAGTTAAATTATCACTCTTTGCAGATGACATGATGCTATATATAGAAAACCCTAAAGACTCCACCAAAAAGCTATTAGAAACAATCAACGAATACAGTAAAGTTGCCGGCTACAAAATCAACGCACAAAAGTCCATTGCCTTCCTATATACTAATAATGAAATCTCAGAAAAAGAAATACAAAAAACAATTCCTTTTGCAATTGCAGCAAAAAGAATAAAATACCTAGGAATAAACTTAACCAAGGATGTGAAAGACCTATATGCTGAAAACTATAAGACTTTTTTGAAAGAAATTGAAGAAGACACAAAGAAATGGAAAGACATTCCGTGCTCATGGATTGGAAGAATCAACATAGTTAAAATGGCCATATTACCCAAAGCAATATACAGATTCAATGCAATCCCCATCAAAATCCCAATGGCATATTTTAAAGAAATAGAACAAAAAATCATCAGATTTGTTTGGAACCACAAAAGACCCCGAATAGCCAAAGCAATCTTAAGAAAATAGAACTATTATGGAGGTATCACACTTCCTGACTTTGGCTTGTACTACAGGGCCACAATAATCAAAACAGCATGGTATTGGCAGAAAAACATACACATAGACCAATGGAATAGAATTGAGAACCCAGAAATAAAACCACATAAATATGGACAGATAATTTTTGACAAAGAAGCTAAAAACTTACAATGGAGCAAAGACAGCCTCTTCAATAAATGGTGCTGGGAGAATTGGATAGCCACGTGCAAAAGAATGAAACTGGACTGCTATTTGTCACCATGTACCAAAGTTAATTCAAAATGGATCAAAGACTTAAGCATAAGACCTGACACAATAAACTGCATAGAAGAAAACATAGGTACTAAACTTATGGACCTTGGGTTCAAAGAGCATTTTATGAACTTGACTCCAAAGGCAATGGAAGTAAAAGCTAAAATAAACGAATGGGACTATATGAAACTTAAAAGCTTCTGCACAGCAAAAGAAACCATTGACAAAATAAAGAGGCCACCAACTGAATGGGAGAAGATTTTTGCAAACAGTGCCTCCGATAAGGGGCTAGTATCCAGAATATACAAGGAACTCATGCAACTCAACAACAAAAAAGCAAACAACCCAATTGAGAAATGGGCAGAGGACTTGAAGAGACATTTCTCCAAAGAGGACATACAACTGGCAAATAGACATATGAAAAAATGTTCAACATCACTAATCATCAGAGAAATGCAAATCAAAACCACAATGAGATATCACCTCACCCCAGTCAGAATGGCTATCATCAACAAGACAAATAATAACAAATGTTGGAGAGGCTGTGGAGAAAAAGGAACCCTCATACACTGTTGGTGGGAATGCAGACTGGTGCAGCCGTTATGGAAGGCAGTGTGGAGGTTTCTCAAAGAATTACGAATAGAATTGCCATATGACCCAGCAATCCTTCTCCTGGTTATCTACCCAAGAAATCTGAAAACATTTATCCGTAAAGACATGTTTGCTCCAATGTTCATTGCAGCTTTTTTACGGTGGCCAAGACGTGGAGACAACCAAAATGTCCATCGATAGATGAATGGATAAAGAAGGTGTGGTATATATACACAATGGAATACTATTCAGCTTTCAGAAAAGATGATATAGGAACATTTGTGACAACATGGATGGATCTTGAGAGTATGATGCTAATCGAAGTAAGTCAGACAGTAAAAGCAGAGAACCATATGATTTCACAGATTTGTGGTATATAAACCAAAAACTACAAAAGAGCAAGACAAACAAATGAGAAACAAAACTCATAGACACAGACAATAGTTTAGTGGTTACCAGAGCGTAGGTGGGGTGCGGTTTGGAGATTAGGGTAAGGGGGATCAAATATATGGTGATGGAATGGGAACTGACTCTGGGTGGTGAACACACAATGGGATTTATAACTGATGTAATACAGAATTTTTCACCTGAAATTTATGTAATTTTAGTAACAATTGTCACCACAATAAGTTAAAAAATAATCTTCAAATATATTTTTTCAGTTGATTTTTTTCTTTTGTTTCCTTCTATTCTGTTGTTTCATGTATTTTTTACATTTCAATATGTTATATATTCATTTGTAGATAATCATATATTCATTTATAGATTTATAGAAATGTATTCTTTTTTATATAGATTTATTTATTTATTTATTGAAGCTGTGTTAGCTGTTTTTGGTTTCTTTTGCAGGGGGGCATCACATCTATCTGTAGCTTTTATAATATAGAAGTTCTGGTGGAAAACAAATCAGAAGGGGACTTTGCAATGGTCATGGAAAGGTTCTATATCTTGATTTTGGTGATGATTATAGCAGTGACACATTGAATCGCATCCTTAAATTAATGAATTTCAGTACGTTAATTTGTTCAATAAAACTAAATAGAAATTACTCCCAGAATTATTTTCACCATTGTGATTATTATTTTTAAGATTATTATGATAAGTGATTAGTTTGTACTTATTATATCTAATACTCATAGTCATTATTAACTAAATGGAAAACTAATACTAGTTATTGCTTTGGTTCTACAATCCAGAATTGTTCTCTTATACTACTAATTCAATTATTTTGTATAGTTCTCATTAATATCTGTATCATATTTTAGTTATCCAAACCATTGTTGAATTGAAATTCAAACAGCTCATCTTAAACACAGTCAAAATGCTTCCTTGATTTAGCAGATTATTTTATTATTATTATTATTATTACTATTATTATATTTAATTTAAGTATAGTAAGTATGCAATGTTATATTGGTTATATTAGTTTCACGCTTACATTATAGCGATTCAACATTTTCATACCTTACAGTGTGACCAACCAGTTAATTCTAGTAATCATCTCTTAGTGTGCAAACTTATCACTCTGTTATTGACTTAGCCCCTTCTCTTTTCAACCATCTACCCGCTCGCTCCTTACCTTCTGGTAACTATCACTTTGGTATCTGTTTTTATGAGTCTGTTTTTATTTTGTTTTGTTTTGTTTTATATAGTGTTTTTATGTAGTGTTTTATAATTTGTAGTGAAACCATACAGTATTTGTCTTTCTCTGTCTGTTATATTTCACTTTGCATAATACCCTCTAGATGAATGCATGTTGTCACAGACAGCAAGATTTCATTATTTTTATTGCTGCATAATATTCCATTGTGTGTGAGTGTGTGTGTGTGTGTGTGTGTGTGTGAATATATATATTCATCTATGCATTATTCATCTAACGATGGACACCTAGGTAGCTTCCATATCTTGACTTTTATAAATAATGCTGCAGTGAATATAGGGGTGCATATATCTTTGCAAATTGTTGTCTTCCTTTTCTTTGGATAAATAACCGGAAGTGGAATTTCTTGGTCATATGGTATATCCATTTTCAGTTTTTGGAGACATCTCCATATTGATTTCCATAGTTGCTGCACTAAGTCTGCAGTCCCACCAAGAGTGCACAAGTGTTCCTTTTCTCCACAACCTCACCACCACATGTTATTTCTTGACTTTTTATTTTCATACCCACTTTTTTAAAATTAAAATTTATTGTGGTGAAATTTTTTAGTAAAGTTACATAGATTTCAGGTGTACAATTCTGTAACACATCATCGATATATCACGTTGTGTGTTCACCACCCAGAGTCATTTCTCTTTCCATCACCATATATTTGATCCCCTTTACCCTCATCTACCACCCCCCCTCACCCCTTACCCTCTGGTAACCACTAAACTATTGTCTGTGTCTATGAGTTCTTGTTTCTTTCTTTGTTTTTTCTTGTTCGTTTGTTGCTTTCAGTTTTATATCCCACATATCAGTGAAATCATATGGTTCTCTACTTTTTCTGTCTCACTTATTTTGCTTAGTATAATAATCTAAAGACCCATCCATGTTGTCACAAATGACATTATTTCATCTTTTTTTTATGGCCGAATAGTATTTTATTGTGTATATGTACCACATCCTCTTGATCCAATCATCTGTTGAAGGACACTTTGGCTGTTTCCATGTCTTGGCTTCCATAAATAAAACTGCAATAAACATTTGGAGCACATATATCTTTATGGATAGATGTTTTTGGTATGTAACCAGGAGCCAGATTGCTAAAATAAATGAATGGGACTATATCAAACTAAGAAGCTTATGCACAGCAAAAGAAACCATTGAAAAAATAAAGAGGCAACCAACATAAAGGGAGAAGATATTGACAAACATCTCCTATAAGGGATAATACCATGTTTCCCAGAAAATAAGACCTAGCCAGACAATCAGCTCTAATGCATCTTTTGGAGCAAAAATTAATGTAAGACCCAGTATATTATATTATATTATATTATATTATATTATATTATATTATATTATATTATATTATATTAATTATATTATAAAATTCAGTATTATATTATGTCATATAATATTACGTTATACCCAGTCTTATAGTAAAATCAGACCTTGTCTTATATTAATTTTTGCTCCAAAAGATGCATTTGAGCTGATTGTTCGGCTATGTCTTATTTTTGAGGAAACACGGTGTAATTGTATGTCAATATCTTGTCTCTTGATAAATTTGAGTATAAATTTAAAGTGAGTTTACTTAGAGCAATTATATAATATTCTCCACTGATATTCAGCTTCTCATTAGGTGAATGAATAAGTAATATTGGGAATTATCCAGCTATTTTTTTTAACTAATGTTTATTGGGGTGACAATTGGTAGTAAAGTTACATAGGTTTCAGGTGTACAATTCTGTAATACATCATATGTATATCATGTTAGGTGTTCACCATCCAAAGTCAGTTCTCTTTTCATCACCATATATTTGATCCCTTTTACCATCATCTACCACTCTCCTTTCCCCTTGCCCTCTGGTAACCAATAAACTATTGTCTGTGTCTATGAGTTTTTGTTTTTTCCTTTGTTTGTCTTATTCTATTGTTGTTTTCAATTTTATATACCACATCAGTGAAATCATATAGTTCTGGACATTTTCTGTCTGAGTTATTTCACTTAGCATAATAATCTCAAGATCCATCCATGTTGTCACCAATGGTACTAATTCATCTTTTCTTATGGCAGAATAGTATTCCATTGTGTATAAATAACACAACTTCTTTATCCATTCATCTATTGAAGGACACTTTGGTTGTTTTCATGTCTTGACCACAATGAATAAAGCTCAAATGAACATTGGCACACATATGTCTTTATGGATAAATGTTTTCAGATTTTTTTGGCAAATACCCAGGAGAGGGATTGCTGAGTCATATGGTAATTTTATTCTTAATTTTTTGAGGAACGTCTATACTGCTTTCCATAGCAGCTGCACCAATCTGCATTCCCACCAACAGTGTATAAGTGTTCCTTTTCTTCAAGCCTCTCCAACACTTCTTATTATTTGTTTTGCTGATGACAGCCATTCTAACTGGTGTGAGGTGATATCTCATTGTATACTATTGGCAGAAAAACAGTCACACTGACCAATGGAATAGAATTGAGAACCCAGAAATAAATCCACATAAATATGGACAGATAATTTTCGACAAAGAAACCAAAAACATACAATGGAGAAAAGACAGCCTCTTCAAGAAATGGTGCTGAGAGAATTGGGATATCACATGCAAAAGAATGAAACTAGACTTCTACCTGCCACCACGTACCAAAATTAACTCAAAATGGATTAAAGACCTAAACATAAGACCTGAAACAAAAAACTGCATAGAAGAAAACATAGGTACTGAAATTATGGATCTTGGGTTCAGAGGATTTTATGAATTTGACCTCAAAAGCAAGGGAAGTTAAAGGTAAAATAAATGAATGGGACTATATCAAACTAAAGAGCTTCTGCACAGCAAAAGAAAACATCCACAAAATAAAGGGACAACCAACCGAATGGGAGATTTGCAAACCATCCAATTTGCAAACAACGCCTTCGATAAGGGGCTGATGTCCAAAATATAGAAACTCATACAACTCAACAACAACAACAAAAAACAATCCAATTAAAGAATTGGCAGAGGGATTGAATAGACATTTCTCCAAAGAGGACATACAAATGGCCAATAGACATATAAAAAAATGCTCAACATCAGTAATCATCAGAGAAATGCAAAGAAAAACCACAATCTATCTATGTTTTAAAAAACAAAATTTAAGTAATATATAGTTGTGAAACAATGCTGCAGGTGATATTGTCTCAACCCAGACTTAACTATCTTAACTATCAAGTAATAGAAACTAATGTGCAGTGTTTTAATTAATATGGTTTTAAAATATAGTTTGTTCTTTGTTTCTCAGCATTGATTTGGTTATTCAGGGTATTTTATGATTCCATACAAATCTGATGTTTTTGTTCCTTTTCTTTACAAACATGCCATAGGGATTTTGATGGGGATTGCATTCAACCACTACCTGGATTCAATTTATACTACAAAGCAACAATAATCAAAACAGCATGGTATTAGCAGAAAATCAGAAACACAAACCAGTGGAATACATTGAGAACCCAGACAGAAACTCAATATATACATAAGGAGACAATGTTCCACAAAGGGCCAAAAACATGCAATGGAGAAAAGGAAGCCTCTACAATAAATAGTGCTGGGAAAATTGGAAAGCCACATGCAAAAAACTGAAAAGAGTCTGGTACCTGTCACCAAATACCAATATTAACTCAAAGCGGGTCAAAGACCTAAGTATAAGAACTGAAACAATAAATTACATAGAAGAAAGCATAGGTACTAAACTAATGGACCTTGGGTTCAGAGAGGATTTTATGAATTTGACATCAAAGGCAAGGGAAGTAAAAGCAAATATAAATGAATAGGACTATATCAAACTAAAAAGCATAGGCACAGCAAAAGAAACCATCAACAAAACAAAGGGGCAACCAATGGAATGGGAGAAGATATTTGCAAACAATACCTCTGATCAGGGTATGATATCCAAAATATATAAAGAACTCATACAACTCAGCAACAACTATAACAAAAAAAATTAATTAGTAAATGGGCAGAGATCCTGAACAGACACTTCTCCCAAGAAGACATACAAATGGCCAACAGATAAAAGAAAAAATGCTCAACCTCACTAGCTATTAGGGAAGTGCAAATCAAAACCATAATGAGACACTACCTCACATCTGTTAAATGGTTATTATCAACAAGACAAATAATAACAAGTTTTGGAGAGTTTGTTGAGAAAATGGAATTCTCATACACTACTGATATAGATGTAAACTGGTACAGACACTATGGCAATCGGTATCGAGGTCCATCAAAAAATTAGGAATAGCATAGTGGTCAGACATCTACATAGTCCATGCAGTGTGCTGTACACCTGAAGTTGAAGCTGAATAATATTGAATGTCAACCATGCAGATATACAATGAAATATTACTCAGCGATAAGAAAACATGAAGTACTGCCATTTGCAACGACATGAATGGATCTTGACATTATCATGTTAGATGAAATAAGTCAGTTAGAAAAAGTCGACAACCAAATGATTTCACTCAGATGTGGGATATGGTAGTGAAAGCAACAAATGAACAAGATAAACCAAAAAAGAAACAAAAAGTCATGGACACACACAGTGGTTTAGTGATTATCAGAGTGTAAGGGGGGAGGAGGAGTGGTAGAAGAGGGTAACTATATGGTGATGCAAGAACTGTCTCTGGGTGATAAATACACAATGCAATAGATAGATGATGTACTATTGAACTGTACACTTGAAACATATATAATTTTGCTAACCAATATCACCCCAATTGATTTAATAAAATTTTAAAAATTATAAAGTCAAAACAGAGTAATTTAACAAAAGAAATATACTTTGAAATCAGGAAATGTGATACCTCCAGCTCTGTTCTTCTTTCAGGATTGCTTTGGATATTTGGGGTCTTTTGTGATTCCATACAAATTTTAGGATTTTTTTTTTCTGTGAAAAATGCCATTGGAATCTTCATAAGGACTTCATTCAATCTATTGATTACCTAAGGCATTATGGACATTTAAAGAATATCAATTCTTCCAATCCATAAACGTGGGGTGTCTTTCCATTTATGTGTCTTGTTCAATTCATTTTATCAATGTCTTACAGTTTTCAGGGTACATATCTTTAAACTCCTTGGTTAAATTTATTCCTAAGAATTTTATTGTTGTACGTTAATATAAGTGAGATTGTTTTCTTAATTTCCTTTTGGGATAGTGCATTGTTAGTGTATAGACACTAAAATAAATGTTGTATGTTGATTGTTTGTCATGAGACTTTACTGAAATCATTTATTACTTCTTAAAGGTTTATGGTGGAGTCTTTAAATTTTCTATATGTAAGATCATATCATCCACAAAGAGAGACATTTTCCTTTTCCCTTTTTTATTTGGGTAGCTTATATTTTATTTATTTTTTCTTGTTGGATTAATCTAGCTAGGACTTTCAGTATTATGTTCAATAAGAGCAGTAAGAGTAGGAATATTTGTCTTGTTTCTGATTTTAGAGGCAAAGCTTTAAACCTTTCATCTATTGAGTATGTTGTTAGTTATGGGCTTGTCATATAAGGTACATTCCTTCTATATCCAATTTGTTGAAAGTATGTATAATGAAAGACTGTTGAATTTTGTCAAATGCTTTTGATGCCTGTATTAAAATGATCATATTATTATTATTATTTTAATTTTATTTTATTAAATTTATTGGGGTGACAGAGGGTAAGGGGGTGGGGGTGGGAGATGAGGGTAAGGGGGATCGAATATATTATTTTTTATCTTTCACATGGTGTATCACATTTATTAATTTGCACATATTGAACCATCCTTGCAACCTAGGGATAAATCCCACATGGCCATAGTGTATAATCCTTTTAATGAGTTCTTGAATTTGATTTTATAGTGTTTTGTTGAGAACTTTCACATCTATATTCATCAGGGAAGATGAATTTTTTTCATGTATTTTTCTTTTCTTTTTAATTTTCTTTTCTTTTTTAATTAAAGTTTATTGGGGTGACAATTGTTAGTAAAGTTACATAGATTTCAGGTATACATATTTTTCTTGTACTGTCCTTATCTGGTTTTAGTATAAGAGTAATGTCAGCTTCCTAAAATGAGTCTAAGTATTCCCTCCTCTTCAAATTTTTTGGAAGAGTTTGAGAAGGACTAGCGTTAATTCTTCTGTACATTTTTAGTAAAATTCACCAGTGAAACTGTGTAGTCCTGAGCTATTCTTTCTTGGGAGCTTTTAGAATACTGATTTAATATCCTTACTCATTACTGGTCTGTTCAGATTATATATTTCTTTATGATTCAGCCTTTCTACATTATATGTTTCTAGGAATCAATCTATTTTTCTAAGTTGTCCAATTTGTTGGTGTATAGTTGTTCATAGTAGTCTCTTATAAACCTCTGTATTTTTGTGGTATCAATTGGAATGCAGACCAATGGAAAAAAATCTAGAGCCCAGAAATAAACGTGTGCATTTATGATAAACTAATGCAGTAGTTCCCCCTTATCTGAGGGGATACATTTCAAAGCCCCCAGTAGATGCCTGAAACCAAGAATAGTACCAAACCATATCTATATCTATATCTATATCTGTGTCTGTGTCTGTGTCTGTACCTGTACCTATGCCTATACCTATACCTATAACTATACCTATACATATACATAAAATATTTTCTATACATATATACCTGGCATAATGTTTAATTTATAAATTAGTCACAGTACTAGATTAAGAACAATACCATAATAAAATAGATCAATTATAATAATATCCTGTGATAAAATTATGTAAATTGGTCACTTATTTCAGGGGATCCCTTTCTGCAGTCTTTGTATAGGCTCAATGCTTTCTAGTACAACACATTTCTGTCAATCACGTTTTCTGTTCATGCCTTCCATGTACAAATGTAATGCCTCTTCCATCTCAACTAAGCACTTATCATGCATCATGGCCATAACTTTTGAAGTTTAAGGTGCAACAGCAAAACTAACATGAATTTCTTTTTCTTTATTCACAATTTCATGGATAGATCTGTTCTTACTGGAGATCTTAACAACCTCAGCATATATTTTTTTCTTTATTTTTTAAGTTGAGAATGTTCACCTTCTCATTTAAAGGAAACAGGTTATGATTTCTCTCTGGCACATATGAATAGCCAGCATCATTATTCTAGCACTCTGGGGCCTTCATTATGTAAAATAAGAATTACTTGAACACAAGCACTGTTGTACCACAACAGTTGATCTGATCATTGAAATGGCTACTAAATGACGAATGGGTTAGTATTGTGTACAGCATGGACACACTGGACAAAAGGATGATTCACATCCTAGGTGGGACCCAGGGGGATGACTCAATATTTCATAATGCTACTCAAAATAGCATGTAATTTAAAACTTACAAATTGTTTATTTCTGGAATTTTCCATTTAATATTTTCAGACTATTATTAACTGTGGGCAACTGAAACCAAAACTGGATAAGGGGAGACTACTGTATTGGACAGGGGCACCAATGATTGTCAATGAAAGAAAGATAATGTCTTCAATAAATGCTGCTGGAAAAACTAGATATTCACATAGAAAAAATGAAACTAGATCCCTATCTTACATTACTCACAAAAAATAACTCAAAATAGACTAAAGACATAAACATGAAACCAAAAATTATAAAAATCTTAGAAAAAACATAGGGAAATGCTCCTTGACATGGGTCTCAGCAATGGTTTTATGAATATGACATCCAAAGCACAAGGACCAAGAGGAAAAATAAACAAGTGGGACTACAGCAAACTAAGAAGCTTTTGCACAGCAAAATAAACAATCAACAAAAAAGAAATGCATTCTGTGGAAAGAGAGATAATATTTGCAAGCTACATATCTGATGACATTAACATCCAAACTCACACAACTCAGTAGA
This sequence comes from Rhinolophus sinicus, assembly GCF_057876585.1. Lineage (NCBI taxonomy): Eukaryota > Metazoa > Chordata > Mammalia > Chiroptera > Rhinolophidae > Rhinolophus > Rhinolophus sinicus. Next base: position 89,427,421 of record NC_142518.1, read on the forward strand.
AAAATAATAATTCAATTAAACCAAAGTTACCTCAATTAAAAACATGGGCAAAGAACCTGCATATATATTTTTTTTCCCAATGAATATATACAAATAGCCAACAGGTAAATGAAAAGGTGCTCAAAATCACTAGTAATCAGGGGAATGCAAATCAAAACCATGATAAGTTCACCATAGGCCTGTCAGAAAGTCTATTATCAAAAAGGTTACACCTGGTATAAGTATGACTACACCTGATTTTCTATGAACACTATTTGTTTGGAGTATCAATTTCCACCTTTTCACTTTGAGTCTACACTAGTCCTTGTCGCTGAGATGTGTCTCTTGGAGGAAGCGTATGGTTGGGTTTAGTTTTTTTATTTAATCTACTACTCTGTGCCTTTTTATTGGTGAGGTCAGTCCATTTACATTTAGGGTGATTATTGATATATGAGGATTTCCTATCATTCTATCTTTGGTTTTCTGATAGGACAGTGTCTCCATTGTTTCTTTGCCTTTTTGTTGCTGTCTGTTATTTTAGTGTGGTGATACTATGCTTTTTCCCTGTTTCTTCTTTTATTATGTTGTATATTTCAGTTCTGGATTATTTTTCAGTGATTACCATAAAGTTTATGTAAAAGAAAATTTCATAATTACAGCAGTCATTTTTCTTCAGCATGCTTATCTCCATTCCCCTTTGCCGGTTCAGACATTTAATCTCTCCCCTTTTATGCTTTTTGTTGTCACAAATTATCCCTACTTACACAGGGAGGTGATTTATGTAATCTTTTTCATCTTTTCCTTCTTTCTTTTAAATGTTCTTCTTTACCCTGTATGTTATGTTTAAGTGTATATGAGTGCTGACAACAAAGTTTGTGAACTGTTGCAAAAATGTTACAAAACATATTTTGATAACAGATAGATTATTCATTATGAATTTGTACAACTGGACAAACAGTTAACCATTTTACTGTTTAGAAGGGCTGAGAAGGCTGTGTAAAAAAATTAGATGACCTGAACTTTTCACCAACAATTCATGGCTGTTGCATCGTGACTATGCACCAGATCACACGGCACTGTGTGTGAGGGAGTTTTTAGCCAATAAACAAGTAACTGTATTGGAACACCCTCCCTACTTACCTGCCCTGCCCCCCAATGACTTCTTCCCTTAGCCAAAGATACAGGAAATATCGAAAGGAAGACATTTTGATGGCATTCAGGACATCAAGGTTAATATGAAAACAGCTCTGATGGCCATTTCAGAAAAAGAATTCCAAAACTGCTTTGAAATGTGGACTAGGCACTGGCATTGATGCATAGCTTTCCAAGTGGAGTACTTTGAAGGTGACCATAGTGATATCCAGCGATGAGATATGTAGCACTTTTTCTAGGAAGAGTTTGTGAACTTAATTCTCAGAACTTGTAGTGTCTTATTTTGTACAGGTGTTGCCATTTCCTGCTTCTTTCTGTCTGTTCATAATACTACTCAAGGTTTTGTATTCTTTTGATTTTTTTTTTTTTCGTTTCAGGTCGAATAGTTTCTTTCAGTATTCCTGTGTATATATTAGGTTGGTGCAAAAGTAATTGTGGTTTAAAAGGATAAAAATAATTAATCACAAAAACTGCAATTACTTTTCCACCAACCTAATACCAAAAAAAATCTGAAAACATTTATCTGTAAAAATATATGTACTGTTGGTGGGAATCCAGACTGGTGCAGCTGTTATGGAAGGCAGTGTGGAGGTTCCTCAAAAAATTACGAATAGAATTACCATATTACCCAACAATCCCTCTCCTGGGTATCTACCCAAAAAATCTGAAAACATTTATACATAAAGACACGCGTGCTCCAATATTCATTGCAGCTTTATTTACGGTGGCCAAGACATGGAAACAACCAAAATGTCCTTGGATAAATGAATGGATAAAGAAGTTGTGGTATATATACACAATGAAAACTATTCGGTGGTAAGAAAAGATGATATAGGAACATTTGTGACAACATGGATGGATCTTGAGAGTTTAATGTTAAGTGAAATAAGCCAGACAGAAAAAGCAGAGAACCATATGATTTCACTGATATGTGGTATATAAACCAAAAACAGCAAAAGAACAAGACAAACAAATGAGAAACAAAAACTCATAGACACAGACAATAGTTTAGTGGTTACCAGAGGATAAGGAGGGTGGGGGGTGGGAGATAAGGGTAAGGGGGATCAAATATATGGTGATGGAAGGAGAACTGACTCTGGGTGGTGATCACACAATGGGATTTATAGATGATGTAATACAGAATTGTACACCTGAAATCTATGTAATTTCACTAACAATTGTCACCCCAATTAATTAAAAATATATACATAAGTGTGTGCGTGTGCGTGTGTGTGTGTGTGTGTTCTGATGTTTTTTTTTTGTTTTTTTTTAATTTTATTTTATTAAATTTATTGGGGTGACAATTGTTAGTAAAATTACATAGATTTCAGGTGTACAATTCGGTATTACATCATCTATAAATCCCATTGTGTGTTCATCACCCAGAGTCAGTTCTCCTTCCATCACCATATATTCGATCCCCCTTACCCTCATCTCCCACCCCCCATCCCCCACCCCCCTTACCCTCTGGCAACCACTAAACTATTGTCGGTGTCTATGAGTTTCTGTTTCTTTATTGCATCTTTATTTACAGTGGCCAAGACATGGAAACCACAAAAGTGTCCTTTGATAGATAATTGGATAAATATGACATGGTATATATACACAATGGAATACTACTCTGTCATAAAAAGATGAAATAGGGCCATTTGCGACAACATGGCTGCATCTTGAGATTATTATGCTAAGCAAAAATGTCTGACAGAAAAAGTCGAGAACCATATGACTTCCCTGATATGTGAGATATAAAACTGAAGGCAACAAAGGAACAAGACAAACAAGAAACAAAACTCATAGACACAGACAATAGTTTAGTGGTTACCAGAGGGTATGGAAGGAGGTGAGGTTGTATAAGAGGGTAAATAGGGTCAAATACATGGTGATAGAAAGAGAACTGACTCTGGGTGGTGAACACGCAATGTGATATATAGATGATGTATTACAGAATTGTACTCTTGAAATCTATGTAACTTTACTAACAATTGTCACTCCAATAAACTTTAATTATAAAAAAGAAAGAAAAAAGATAACATAACTGTCACGTGGGGTGACAGGTGAGGTCTCTGGTCCCGCTGCCCACATAAGAACGCAGGACATGGTGAAGCCAAAAAGAAACACCCACGGAGACATGGATAGGGAGTCATATCACTACATTCTCATTGGCACCTGGGTTGGAGACACAGGAAGCAGGAGTTACACCATTCGCAACCTGCCGTCCACTTCTCTGCAATCCGCAACCTGCACTCCACCGCTTGCTAGCTCAGCCACCATCTTCTTGCTCGCCCCCATTTTCTGCTAGCATAGCCATGGCAGTTATATTAGTGGCCAATGGCTCACTGGTTACAGATGATGGCCAACTAACCACAGTTGATAGCCATCCAATCACAGTTGATGGCCATTTACTACCTGAGCCAGCACATTTCCACGTGAGGCTGAGAGCCTGGAAACTGCACACCTGGCTCTGTCCCCACAATAACAGTGTCAGCAATAATATGGAGAAAAGAGAATTCTTTCACACTTTTATTGGAAATGTAAATTTGTGTAACCACTTTGGAAAATAGTATGAAGTTTCCTCAAACAATTACAAGTAGAACTGCCATATCATCCAGCAATTCCACTTCTGGGTACTTCTCTGATGGAAATGAAATCACACATTTTGAAGAGATATCTGCACCCCCATGTTAACTGCAGTATTATTTTTAATAGTCCAGAAATGAAAATAACCTAATTGTCCAGTGACATATGATGGGTAAAGAAAATGTGATACACACACCCACACACACACACACACACACACACACACAACACACAGAGAGATTTTTGAAGCATAAAAAAGAATGAAATACGGCCATTTATGACAACATACATAAACCTTGAGATCATTATACTACATGAAACAAGTCACACAGGGAATGACAAATACTGTATTATCTCACTTACATGGAATAAAAAAAAATTTGAACTCATAGTAACAGCAGGCATATTAGTGGTTATCCACGATGAGGAGGCTGGGTTGTGGGGGATATGGAAATATGGTAATGGATACAAACTTCCAGTTATAAGATGTATAATTTGGGGGTATATAATAAATAGGATGGTAACTAATGTTTAACAATACTGTTTTGTACAGATGGTTCCTGACTTATGGTTCGACTTATGATTTTTTGACTTTACAATGGTTTGAAAGAAACCTGTGCTGAAGAACACTGTGCCTGCTGAATCATCAAGTTTCAATGACTCAGTGCCTTCTACCATCTATTCTCAAACTTTACTAGAAGAGAGAGAAATTGATGGACCTGTCAGTGTAACATCCACATCATCCAGCAGTTAATTTTAGCACAAATCTTCAAATATTTTTCAGGCTCAGTGTGCTTTCAACTCTGTATGTTAATGGTAAGTACTTATAGAACCATTATCATTTTTTAATGTTTGGTATATTCAATAAATTGCATGAAATATTCAACACTTTATTATAAAATAAGCTTTGTGTTAGAAGATTTTGCACAACAGTAGGCTAATGCAAGTGTTTTGAGCATGTTTAAGGCATCCTAGGCTAAGCTATAATGTTTGGTAGGTAATGTGTATTAAATGCATTTTTGACTTATTCAAAATAGTTTACTGGGCTATAACCTCATTATAAGTCAAGAAGCGATTGTATATTTGAAAGCTGCTAAGAGAGTAGATTATAAAAGTTCTCACAACACACAAGAAAATTATAAGTATATGAGAAGATGGAAGTGTTAAGCAACATTTTTTCAGAAATCATTTTGCAACATATACATATATAAAATTACATTATACACATTAAACTTACACAATGTTCAATGTCAATTATATGCCAATGAATCTAAAAAAAACTAATGTGTAGATGTCCACCAATATGGCATTAAGAAATTTCTATTGGATCACAGAATCAAAACTTCTTCCTCTCTCTTTCTATTTGGCTTTCTATAGTCGTTCTTATTTCCCAATCTATGTTCTTTCCCCCTCCCTTTGGTGTAACCATTCTGAAACTCCCAGCCCTGGGTCTTCAACATGTAAACAACCAGGAATCTTTGATGTTAGATTTCTGGATATACTTCTTCTACATAATATAAACAACAAAAACAAACAAAACTTGTGTATTCCTTGCCAGTCAAATCACACAATGTATTTGCTGACCACATTTTCTCAATGGATATAGATAAATATCAACACTGTTATTACAACCACACATCAGGTAAATTAGACATTTACTTGCATACATGAAATGAAAAAAAAAAAAAAAAAAAAAAAAAAAAAACGTTTTTAAAGGACTGCATTGAGCAGTACAATAGCAGAAGTTTTTTTGTTTTGTTTTGTTTTTTGATATTTTTTTGTCTTTTGTTTTGTTTCGTTTTATTTTCTCTTACAATGAAAGTAACTGCACCAGATGGTGGAAGAAAATGAGTTCTTAATCTACCTCAACTGACATGTCTTTCCAAGTATTATATAATCCGTCCAAATCTATCTGGTAAACATTATACCCAATAGCTCAACAGATGATACATTTTCTAACTTAAACTCTTGGTGTAGTAAAGTTCAAAAGCTCCTTATTTGGAGCTGTTATCCACTAATATTTCTGTCTTACATATGTATGAGAATGAATTTCAGCTGTGTATTTTATTGCTCTGGTGAGAATGGAAAAATAAAGAGGGCTAATTTAGCCTACTTTACTTAAAACATTGCCTTTCAGAAAAGATAAAGAGTAATTGAAAAATAAAAGATTTGAAAAGCTTCACTAAATTCAGGGGATATTTCCAGTGCAAAAAGGTTGTAATGTCAATATTGTACTGAATAGATTAACCATCTGGGGTGAGAAGCAGAGAGTGTATTATTTGTAACTCAGAGATACATTAATTGATATTGGACCCTTAAAACAATTATCCTTGAGTTTGTGCTACTACTGGAATTACACTGATGGTCAGAAAGGTAGACATGATTATGCTACTTCAAGAACTCCTACATCTCAGTGGTTAACACAATAAAGTCTTATTTCTCATTTATGGAATTCTGATAAAAATCCTGGCACCTCCATTAGGCACCTTACCTCTATCTATGGATTAATTAATTCAGGATGTTGAGAGCCTTTAACACTCTGTAGTTTCACTACATGAAATATACAATCTCCTTCGTTGGAGAGATATGAAAAAAAAGACAACAGGTAATAAAGCACTAGATCTTAAATTCTTCCACAAAAAAAGTGATTCACATCACCCATAGTCATATTTATTGAACCAAGTAAGATGCATTATCATGCCTAAATTCAAAGAGGAGGATGAGGAGTGCAATTCTTATGTGCCTGAATGGAGAGAATAACCAGAAACATTAATAAAGTTGAGGGGAGTTTATGATAATATTCTTGGAGGATACTGGGTTACAAAATGTGGCAATCACATGGCAAACGGATTTTTATGAGTTGTGAGTGTCAGTTGCATATTTGTCAAATGTTTGAGGTAGGCAAGTCAGAGTTTGTGGCAACTTACATATATAGTATAAAAACTACCAAGGGACTCTCTTACTATCAATATCTCATGTTTTGACTCAATGGAAGAATATTCCTTCCAGACATACTTCTTTGTCTACTCATTATTTCTATGATCTCTAGTATTACTAAAATTTTATTTACCATGTCTTACCTGACAGGATGCAACAATTTTACATGTATGCATCCTCATATAACCGCATTAGTTACATATTATTTTCATTTGTAAATAAGAGATTGAAGTTTAGAGAAGGTAAACAATTTGTTCAAGGTCCCACAGGTAGCATGTGTTGAAGCCATAACTTGAGGTGAAATTCCTCTGGCTCCAAATGCATACACAAAATGAGCTCAAAATATTGGTGCTGTTCCTTAATAAACTTGCCTTTTTTGGAAAATAGCCTTCCAGTGTAATGAAATGCTAACATTTCTATTTCTATTGAAGTTCTTTAGGTTAGCAGTTCTTAAACATTTTGACTCCAGTACTTATTACAAATTGTTGGTGATGCAAAAACCTTTTTTCTTATATTAGTCATATCACTGATATTTATAATATACATGAAACAAATCATTTAAAATATTTATTTATTTAATTAACCCATTACATGTAAGTATAAAACTTATTTTACGAAAAATAATTATATTTACAGGAAAAATATAGAGTAGAATTATTTATTTTTTACATTTTTACAAATTTTCTTAATGTATAGTTTAATGAAAGACAATTGGATCTTTTTATCTGCATCTGCATATAGTATTTAATGATATGTGGTTTTGGTTGAGTTATATGAAAATAATTTGGCATCTCACAGATGCATAATTGAATAAAAGAGGACTTCATGAACCTTCTGAAGGGAGTCAGACCACATAATATGAGCCATTTGTCTATGGAACTGGGTGGCTGAAAGAGCATCTTGGTTGATGGAACAAACATTGAAGAAGATATCAAGATAATGGTGACCATAGTATAATCCTACATATTTTTCTCATGGAAGTACAATAAGATTGGCATTGGTTAATGGCATATGAGTAGAAAAATTGTGTATGGCTACTGAATGAAAAGTTAAAAGATTTATTTCATGCTTCAACTTTTTGTACATTTTTTTTTATGTTATAGTGAGCAACACTATTCCACATAGTAGCTGATCCATCATATTGGACTTCAGAATGTGTATGATGGCAAGAAATGTTTAAGCAACTGAGACTGCTCATTTCTTAAGGTTTCTCCCACCAATAGCAAAATGAGGTTAATAATACACATTACACATGGTTACTGCTAAAGTAATGCAAGACTGAAAACAAAGTTACTTTGAAGAATATAACAATAGTCCACAGCAATTTGATACAATGTAATTATTATTTAAAAATAAGTCACCCCAATAAATTTAATAAAATAAAATTTAAAAAAAAGTAAATTTAAAGCCTCAAAGAGCATATAAGAGGTATTAGAAATTCTATTTATTAAGTTAGTTATGCTTTTAAAAGTGTGTTAGAATGTAAATTATGTACAACCACATTCTCTCGAATTTATTCCCAACTAACATTTTAAAAATTGGTCTTTATGAATTAAGCTTTTTGAACTCTAGAGGAGGCAAAGGAAATAAAAAAAAAAATCTATATGGGTTCACCGAGATAAATCATGGCATGTGACTATGTTTTTTGTTTTGCTTTAATTTAAAAGAAAATGTGAGATATAATGTTTCATTTTATTTCCTCAAATCATTTAATAATGGTACTTGCTTAATGTTTGTTGAGAAGATTTAAAAATGTAACCATTTCAAGAATGGTTATTTAGAAAACATGATCCAGCTATAAACTTCCTAAAAGGCACTCACTGTACTTCTAAAGACACAAATAGGTTGAAAGTGAAATGATGGTAAAATATATTTTATGTAAATTATAACAAAAATAGAGCTGGATTGTCCATACTAATATTAAACACAATAGACTTTCATTAAAAACTGTTACAAAAGACAAAGAAGTACATTATATGTTAATAAAATAGTCCATTATCAAGAAGATATTTACAATTATAAACATATAATAGAATCCAAATAATAGAATCTCGAAATAGATAAAGCAAACATTGGCAGACTTTAAAGGAGGAAACGATATCTCTACAGAAGTATTGGGAGATTTTAATACTTCACTTTCAATATGAATATAACAACTGAACATAAGATCAATAAGGAAATAGAAGAACTGAACGATATAAAATAATTTTACCTAACAGACATATACAGAGCATTCCACCCAAAACATCAGAATTCTTATTTTTCTCAAGTGCACATGAATCATTCTTGAGGATAAACAATATGTTAGGCCATGAATTAGCTTTAATAAGTTTAAAAAGATTGAAATGACACAAAGTATCTTTTCCAATCACAGTAAAACAAAACTAGAAATCAATTATAAAAATAAAACTGGAAAATTAACAAATATGAAAAAAATAAACTGTACACTCCTAAATAATGAATAGATAAAAGAAAAGAGTCACAAAGGAATTACAAAATACTTTGAGACAAATGAAAACAAAAAATTTAACATAACAAAGTTTAAGGGATGCAACAAAAACAGTACTAAGTGGTATATATATACTTACAAACTCATTTTTTAAAAAGAAAGATATCAAATCCATTACCTAACTTTATATATTAAGCAACTAGGAGGAAAAGAACAAACTGAACCCAAAGCTAGTTGAAGAGAATAATAAAGATTAGAGCAGAGTTAAAAAGAATATGAAAAAAAGTGAAGAGAATCACTAAAAACAAAATGTGGTTCTTTATAAAGATCAACAAAATTCAAAAACCTTTATCTATATACACTAAGAAAAAATTACTCAAATTACTACAATTAGAAATGAAGTAGGAATACTATTGATTTTGCAGGAAAAAAATATGAGAGACTACTATGAGCAAAAATATGCCAACAATTGGGTCATATGGAGGAAATGGATGAACATTTATCCTAGAATAGTTTTTCTAAGAGTTTATCCATTTCCTCCAGGTTTTCCAATTTTTAGCATGCAAAAACAAAACTTATTTATGAGGAAATAGAAAACCTGAATAGACCTATAACTAATAAAGAGATAGGTTTCATAATTCATACCTCCCAGTAGAGGTAATCTCAGGACCAGATCACTGATGAATTCTACCAAACAATAAAATAATAATTAACACAATCCTCTTCAAACTCTTCCAAAAAAAGAAGAGGAAGGAATGCTCACATCCTCATTTTATGAATCCAGCACTGAACTAATACTAAAACCAGATAAAGACACTGCAAGAAAATTAAACTACAGTCCAGTATTCCTAATGAATATTGATGCAAATATTTTCAACAAAATATTAACCAACTAAATTCAGCAGCATATTAAAAGAATTTAACACCATGATCATGTATAATTTATACCCAAATACAAGTATGGTTCAACATATGAAAATCAACCACATTCTCATATGTTGAACCTGAAATCTATGTAATTTTACTAACAATTGTCACCCCAATAAATTTAATAAAAAAAATCAACCACATTGATAGAATGAGGAGAAATATGATTATGTCAAGTTATAACAAATATTATTAGACAAATTTTAATACATTTGCATGATGAAAACACACAATAAACTAAGAAAAGAAGGAAACTTAACCTGATAGAAGCCATGTGTGGGAAAAGCCCATAGCTAACAACATAATAATAAAGAACTGAAACTAATATCAGGAAAAGAGACAAGCATGCTCACTTTTTGCCGCTTGTATTCGATATGGTATTGGAAATCCTAGGCATGAAAACAAAATAGAAAGCACTCAGTTTAGACAGAAAGACATAACAGTTATCTATGTGCACACATGACATGATCATACACATGGAAAACCCTAAAGATTCACTCACACATAATAAACTGCTAAAACTAATAAACAAATTCAACATTTTCAGGATACAAAATCAACACTCAGAAATCAGTTGCATTTTTATACATTAGCAATAAAAATTCAAGAAGGAAATTAAGAAAGCAAATCCATTATAGGAGCATCAAAGAGAATAAAATACTTAGGAAAAAGTTACCAAGGAAGCAAAAGTCCTGTACACTGCAAACAGCAAAATACTCTTGAAAGAAGTTAGTGAAGGCATAAATCAATTGGAAGAGATCCCATATTGGACTGAAAGCCTTAATATCGTAAAGATTACAACACTACTCAAAGTGATTGCTATAGACTGAATTGTGCCCCTCTGCCAATTCGTATGTTGAAGCCCAAACCCACAATGTGACTTTATTTGGAGATAAGGTTTATAAAAGGTAATTAAGGTTAAATAAGTTCATAAGGGTAGGGCCCTGATATTAAAGAATTAGTATCCTTATAAGAAGTGATGCAAAAGAGTTCACTCTCCCCCACCTCCACTCACCCCCACCCCATACAGAGAAAAGGTAATGTGACCACATAGCAAGATGGCAGCCACCTGTGGGCAAGGGACAAGGTCTCAGAATAAAACCTCTCTTTCTGGAACTTTGATCTTGGACTTCTCAGTATCCAGAAATATGAGAAATAAATTTCTGCTGCTTAAATCACCCTTCCTAATTTTATAAATCATCACAAAGCTATAGTAAACAAAACAGTGTAGTACTTGCATAAGTACAGACATAGACCAATAAAATAGAATAGATAACACAGAAATTTACCCTCACATATGTGGTTGATGGATTTTTAATAAATATGTCAAGTTTTTTCAATAAATAGTAGTTGGAATACTGGATATTCAGATGTTAAATAATGAAATCTAACCCATATCTTACACCATATACCAAAAGTACCTCAGAATTGATCAAACACTTAAATATAAATTACTTTATAGTTAAAACTATAAAATGTAAACTCTTAGAAGAAATCATTGGAGAAAAGCTTCAAAAACATAGGATTCCACAGTGATTTATTGGCTATAACACCAGAATAATAGACAAGAAAACAACAACAAAATAAATGAATTGGACTTCGCTGAAATTAAATCTTCTTTGCAACAAAGGGCATTATTAATAGAATGAAAAGACAACCTATAGAATAGGAGAAAGTATTTGGCAGGCATATATCTGATAAATGATTAGTATCCCAAATCTATAAGTAACTACAAATCAACAGTAAACAAACAACCCGATTCAAAAATGTGCAATGGGTTTAAATAAGCATTTCTCAAGAGAAGATAAATAAATTGCCAATAAGCTTATCAAAACATGCTCACAATCTATAACCATTAGAGAAATGCAAGCCAAAAGTACAATGAGATTGCACTTCACATTTATTAGGATGGGTTATCAAAAACAAAACAAAACAAAAAAATAGCAAGTGTTAACAAGAATGTGGAAAAGTGCAACACTTGTGCTTTGCTAGTGGTAATGTAAAATGGTGCAAGAGTGGTGGAAAACAGTTTAGCAGTTCCTTAAGAGCTTAATATAGAATTACCATATAATCCCAGCAATTCCACGACTAAGTATATATCCCAAATAATTCAAAACATGTACTCAAACATTTACTTGTATCCCAGTGTTCACAACCGAACAAGAGTCAAAATGTGGCAACAATCCAAATGTTCATCAGTAGATGAATGGATAAACAAAATGTGGTATACACATATATATGGTGAAATATTATCTAACCTTAACAATCAGTAAAAATCTGACACCTGTTACAGCATGGGTAAACCCTGTAAACTTTATATTAAGTGAAATAAGCCAGACACAAAACGACAAATATTTTAATATCCTACTTATATAAGGTTCCTAGGATAGGCAAACTCATAGAGATAGAAAGTAGAATATAAGTTGACAGGGGTTAGGGGGAGGAAAACATAAGAGTTATTATTTAATGGATACAAAGTTTCTATTTGAGAAAATTTTAGAAAGTCCTGGGCTTTTTTCCCAGTCCCACAGGCCTTTTTTCAGTAGTGTTGTTGTTCACAATGTTTCACTTTGCAAAAATTCCATTGACCTGATTTTCAGTTCACTGATTTTTTTTTTCTTCCTCAGTGACCAGTCTACTGTCAGTCTAAAAAAATGTTCACTGGATGTATTGTATTTTTCTGTTCTAGATTTCTTATTTTTTCTCTTGTGGACTTTTCATAGAGGTAGAAAGTAGAATATAAGTTGACAGGGGTTAGGGGGAGGAAAACATAAGAGTTATTATTTAATGGATACAATTAAATAACTGATGTATCCTATATGTTCACCCATTTATCCATTTTTACTGTAAAGTCATTACTATGTCTTAATAGTGTTTCTAAAGCTCCTCGACTGATAATGCCAATATCTATATCATGTCTCTGTTTCCGTTGCCTACTTTTTGTTGCAAAATATTCTAAACTTTTATATGTCTCTTAGGTTTTGATCCTATGCTGTAAACTGTATATTGAACAACAGTGGAGACTGAAGTAAAATATTGAACAACAGTGGAGACTGAAGTAAAATACACACACACACATTATATATATATATATATATATATATATATATATATATATATATATATATATATATATATATATATGTATGTATCTCCTTGAAAATGTAAGTTATTTTCTCTATCAAGTGACTAGAGTAAGAAAATGATCATTTGGATTCCAAAAAAAAATGTTCTACTGAGAAATCTCTAGGTCACTGTTTTAACTAGATTGTGTTTCCTTGCAGTTTTAAAAGAAGTTTAAAAATTCTCTCATGCTCTTAAATTAAACATACAACTTCCTCTGCTGAGAGGATGATGTGTTTGATCTTGTCAGTATTTGAGCTTATAATAAGTTTAGTCATGACTTCAGTTTTGGCTCAAATTTAGATTCAACTTTGGAAAAGACCTGATATATAAGCATAACTAAACTGTCAATACTATGATAGCTTTATTTAATTTTAAGCTTTACTTTCACTATAATTTACTTAACAAAATTTCCAGTGTGGGGTGGAGGACAGTCAGACTGCTAAGCTGAGCAATTTAGTTTTGTGTTTGAAAATCTTTTTTTTCAAATCCACTGTACCATCCTGTATTGGTATTGTGAACTCTGGTTTTTCCTCTACTTTGTAAAGTATTTTTATATATGGCACACTTACTAGTTTTACATACCCTTGAACCTCCAAGAGCTATATTCAATCTAGACTTTATCTGATTGTCTGAGAGAAGTTGCTGTTCTTTGCTTAATTATGAAGGCCCCAGACTTCTCAGGAATTCGACTTATTAAGGAATCTTTGCATTTGGCGTTCTCTGATAGATTTAAAGAAAATATGTTTGTTACCTTATCCACTATTCTTTGTTGTTACCATGGCTATGGTTGGGTTTGGCACACTTCTACAGCATAAAACAAAATAGAATTCCACCTTAACCCATTCATGTTGATGCAAAAAAAAAAAAAAAAGATGAAATATTAACATAAATTGTAAATATCTGTCACAAGAATAATATACCATGATAAAGTAAAAACAAGATCATCAATTTTGAATTAAAATAATTCATTACACAGATTTCAGGTGTGATTTCATTGTGAACTATCAAGCCACAAGAAAACATGGAAAAACCTTAAATGCATATTGCTCGTGATTAAAGCTAATCTGAAAAGACTACATACTGTTTGATTCCAACTATATGACTTTCTGGAATAAGTAAAACTATGAAGGGAGTAGAAAAATTAGTAATTTCCAGGGTTCTGAGGGGAGGGAGAAAGGAATGAATGGGTAGAAGACAAGGGATTATTTTTGGTCAGTAAAACTACTCTGTATGATATTGTAATGGTGGATAAATGTCATTATACACTTGTTAAGACCGGTAGAATATTTAACACAAAGAGTGAATACTAATGTAAACTATCGACTTTAGTTATTACTAATGTATCAATACTGGCTTATCAATTATAACAAATATATCACATTAATGCATGATGTTAGAAATAAAGATAAAATGGAGGAGGATGTGAAAGTGTATATGATAAATCTCTACTTTTTGCTCAATTTTCCTGTAACTCAAAATTGTCCCCCACAATAAATTCTATTAATGAAAATGTTAAAAATAATATTGAAAAATATGTGATTTATCAAATATTATAATAAATTCACCCTAATTAAAAATCCATATGTATTAATTCAATAATAGAAACATAAAGAAACTAAATGGAGAATAAGAAAGAGGTTTATTTATGGAAAGATATATGGCAACCAATTTGTGTTTTTTAATCCCCTCACCTTCTCCCTCAAGGGATGTAAATGTATAACTATTAAATTGTTTTGTACACCTGAAACTTCACATATATATATTTTGATTCATCAGTAAAATGATTTATATCATAAGACGTATTAGCCTAATTGATATCTCCCTTGAGAAAAACAACAACATATATTTCACCTTGTGGCATATAAAAATGTTATCAAGATTAATTTTGTTGAAGATCTCACTGAGTTCACCTATTCTTCCCTTAAATTCACTGAGCATCCTTATTGCCATTGTTTTCAACTCTGTATCTAGTAGAATGCTTGCCATTATTTCATCTAGCTATTTTTCTGGAGTTTTCTCCTGTTCTTTCATTTGGAATACATTTCTTTGTTTCCTCGACTTGGCTGCCTCTCTGTGTTTATTTCTGTCTATTAGATAAATCTGCTAAGTCTCCCAATCTTGATGGGGTAGGCTTTATTTAGTATGTGTCCTTTGGGACCCAGTGACATAGTCTCCCTGATCACCTGAGCTACATGCTCCAGGAGTGTCCCTTGTGTGTGCCCTCCTTTTGTAGTTGAGTTTTTATTGCTGTTGGCATATCAGTGGGTATGATTGAACCTCAGGTTGACTGGCTGTGGGATTTGGCCACATCCATAGGTTATGGGTGGCTGTGCAGGGTCTTATCCCACAGAGCAGGATTTTCCCCAGTGGCCTCTGCTATCTGCTGGGACCACTTTTTGGTTATGCCATTTGTGCGGCTAATTGGGTGATACTCTGCTGTGCTCCAAAGCTGACCTCCAGGTACATTGGTTCTGAGACCACTTTGGAGGGGCTCCAATGCTGGCCCAGTTTATACACTTCCTGTGTCTGGCTGGGGGACACCTGGTAGAAGCTACAAAGCAATCTATGATTTGTTGCTCTCTATGCTAGTCCTGGGGGTGTGTGCTAGAGGCTACACTACAAACAGAGGATATCAGCCGCCAGGCCTGGGCTTGGGATACCTCTGCAAATGTCTAGGACATCCCAATGCCTGCTGCTGACTGCTGGTTCCTGTAAGGCTCAGCCACTGATAGAGCCTTGTGTGGTGTGCAATTTTGGTGAGGCAGAGTCTTAGGGAGTCACCAGGGTGGGATGAGTGGTCTTCACCAGATTAATGTAGATTCTGATGTGGGGCCAGTACTGAGCCTGGAGCTACTCAGAAAAGGTCTCAGAGCACACCAAGTTTAGCTACCACCCACCTTGGTCCCACAAACCCCTGAGACTTGTCCAAGAAATAGTGCAACACGGGCAGGGCTGGCTGCTGGCAAAAAGAAATCTTCCCAAGTTGGGTGGGGTACCTGGGTGCAACTAGCAGAGTACAACAGGTCAATGCAGATTCAGATTTTGCCATGTGGGAGAGGGCTCAACAGAGGAAATATGACACCTACCTGCTGGCTGCATGGGAGGAGGATTCTACACAGATAAACTGGCAACTGTCCCTGCAATCCTCACCCTGGAGCCACACAACTCAGTCTCTCCCCGTATGTCTCTGAGTCTCCAGAGTCACTGTACCACTGCTAGAGCCCAGGGTGAGTGCCTGTGGATGAATGAGTCTGTGTGTGGGCCCTTTAAAAGGACACCTGTATTTGCTGCAGCCTTGTATCTCAACTAGATGGTCAGAATCCCCAATGTTTTTCATAGTAAGATGTTGTGGGGGGCTCCTCTTCCCAGCATCAGTATTCTGGGCTAGGAAGCCCAGTGTAATGCTGTAGTTCCTCCCTTCTCAAGGGGGATCTCTATGCCTAAGATATGTCTACTAATTTTCAAATGCCACATGCAGGTGTGGAGCCAACCCATTTCACATTTCTGCCCCTTCTACCTTTCTCGATGTGGCTTCCTTTATATATCCTCAGATATAGGACTTCTATTCAGCTAGACTCCACATGGTGCTCTAGGTTGATTGTTCAATAATTTAGTTGTAATTTAAATGTGGTCATGGGAGGAGGCGAGCACAAAATTTAACTACTCCACCATCTTGGATCCTTCCCCTAAATTTTATAAAATAAAAAATAGTGTCTTAAATACAATTTTATTATTAATAAACACTTATTTTCAGTCCTTTGTAATAATAAAAACTGCAGCCAAAAATGAATAAATATTATGAGCATATATTGTAACTGAAGGATAGATACAACCATGATAATATCACAAAACAAACAAAAACAAAATGTAGAGGATATAGTAAAATATTTTTAAAAACGCACATTTAAAATTAACACACAAAACAAGTTAACATGAAAACAATTGAACATTTTTTGATAGCCTGGAGAAAATATGTGCAATGTCTATGACAGTCATGGCATTATTATCATCATTAAATACAAAGCTAATACAGCTGACATATTGGAGGGAAAAAACACACACAATTGACAAAGTGCCCAATAATGAAAGTAGTAAGTTCACAGAAGAGTAAAAGCTAATTGCCATAGCATATGACGTGGTATTTTACCTAATTAGAAGTCAGGAAATTTGAAGTAGTCTGAATTTTCACAAATCAGATTTGCAAAAATTACAGTTACATCATCCATTGCTGGCAAAGATGTGGAACAAAGGGGCATTTTTAAAAACTACCCTTATTAAGATATAATTTACATGCTATTCAATTTACCCATTTCAAGTATATGATTCAATAGTTTTTATTGATTTCTGATGAGAATGTTGTACCAGTTGCTTATCACCTTACTAATAAATTACCACAAACTTAGAGGTCTAAAACAACACACATTTATTATCTGTATATTAGAAGACTGAGGGGGCTCAGCTTGATTCTCTGCTCCAAGTGCCACAGGCCAAAACTGAGCACTGTGTTCCTTTCTGGAGAATCTGTACATGAGTCCACTTCCAATACATTCATATTGTTGGAAGAATTGAATTTCTTTATAATTGTGAAACTGAGGTCCCTATTTTCTTGCTTGAGGTCCTTTTCAGTTTCCTTAGCTCATAGCTCCCTTTCTCTATCTTCAAAGCCATGAACCACAGTTGGAGTTCTTCTCATTCTTAGAAGCTCACTGACCTTCCCTTCTGCCTTATTTCTTTTCTGCTTCCTGATCCTGCACCATATCTCTCTGACTGACACTTCTTCCTTCACCTTCTGCATTTAAAAGACTATAGGATGAGAAAAACTCCCTCCTTTACCAAACTTTTGTCAGGCTCCTCTGAGCCTTCTTCTAGACTAAGCCTTAACTTTGGCCTTGCTGAGTCCATTTGTAGCAAAGAATCCTGCTAAGCCTGTTTATCAAGAATCCCCTTACCCTTGAAATCTAAGTTATTGGCCTGCCATCACCAAGAATCCTGTTCAGCCAATTTAGCAAGAATCCTTCTACCTTTGATATGTAATCAAGTTTTTCTTAGTAATTTTCTAACCACTGACCCCTCAATTTGCTCATTGGCTATAAATCCCCACCTGTGTTTACTGTATTTGTAGTTAAGGTCAACCTCTCTCCACTATTGCAATAGTCTTGACATCCACTGAAAGTCAAAAGAGTCTTACTTGATATTTTTAACAAGTCTCAGAATACTTTTTTTTTCCTTTAACTGTGATTATATTGGGGCCACTCAGATAGTCCAGAGTAATCTTCTTATTTATTGTTGGTTGATTAGCAACTTTAATTCAATATGAAAAGTCTCTTCACAGCAGTAGCTAGATTAGCGTTTAAATCACCCAATTACAGAATCCTACAAAGACAAGTTTTGAGTTCTGTCTAAAACAAATGTAAAGCGTAATATCTTAAAAAGTAATTTGGGGATTTCTGGTCAATATCACACAGTAGGTGAACACTGTACTTGCCTCCTTCCATGACCACATTAAAATTGCAACTAAATTATAGAACAGTCAACCAGGAGAAACTATCTGAAAACTAGCTGAATAAAAGTCCTATAACTGTTAATATAAAGAAATCACCTTCAAACTAGTAATACAAACAGAGATGTGAAACAGGTTGGTCACACACCCCCATTGTGTCAGTCAAAAACTGGGTGGGATATCTTGGCTGCAGAGATGCCCTCTGAAGAGCAAGAGGTTCCAGCTTCACACTGGGCTCCCTAGCCTGGAGCATCAGTCCCTGAAGAGTAGCCAACATGGCATCTGGCTGTGAAAATCAGTGGGTATTCCACATTATGGGGTGAGAAGGAAGGCTGTGGGAAAGCCAGGTGTCCTCATAAAGGACCAGCACACAGCCTCTCTTGATCCCACTCATACTAGGATCCAGCAAATGAGCTGAAGTTCTGAAGGTGCCAGAGACACACACACGGGAAGAGACTGAGTTGTGTGGCTCAGGACATGGGCTGGGGGGAAAGTGGCCATTGTTCCTGTGCTGAGCCATTTTCCCATGTAGCAAACATGCAGATGACAAATTTCCTGTGTTGACCCCTCCCCTACATAGCCAAATATGAATTTTCATTGGCCTGGTGAGCTCCACTCACTCCACCCTGGTGAATCCCTGAGACTTTGCCCCAACCAACTTGTGTAATGTCAGAGGCTTTTTCTTGGATGACAGATAGCTAGAGTTGGCCCACATTAAAGCCGTTCTTGGACAACTCTCAGGGGTCTTTGGAACCTAAAAGGGCAGTGGCTGGCCTCAGTGTGCTCTAAGACTTTTGTGAAGTGGACCCAAGCTCAGAATTAGGGTCAAATCTAAATCTGCCTTAACCGTTTGAATACCACTTGTCCCTGGTTTGTGACTCCATGATACCCAACGTCACCAAACTTGCACATGTGCCAGAGGTTGTTTTGGTGGCCTGTGTGCTGCCATTGTTGGCCTGCACTGCAGTATTTTTCAGATAACTTTTAGAAGTCCACATGCCCCAGGTAGGCAGTGACTGTCCTCAGGGTGCACGGAGCCTTGTTCAGAGTGGCCACGGGCTCAGAAATGGCATTAAATCTGAATCTGCATTAACCCATTGAACACCACTTACTTCATGATGGTGACTTCCTGAAACCCCAACTCAACCAACTCCCAAACCACCCAACATTCTTTCAGTGGCTGAGCTTTATGGACAGTTAGCAAGTGCTGGCAGGCCTCAGGGTGTGTTGGGCCATTTGTTGAGCAGTCCCAAACCCATTAATAGTGATGGCCAGCATCAATTCCCTGGGTGGCTTCTTTGATGCAACTGCAGGTCAAACAGAGGCAGCAACCAACTGCAGATTGTTCCTAGCTCCTACCAGGAAGCCCCAGACATGTCACAGGCAGTTGCTGACCTTGGCCTGGACAGGAACTCCTTCCAAAAAAACCCAGAATGAGCACACCTGCTGGCCAGTTTCATACCACAACAAAACACCACCTGATTACCCCTACAAGTAACATAGTCAACATACAATCTCAGCAGACACTGGAGCCCACTGGAACAAATCCTACTCCTTGGGGTCAGCCCCAACAAACAGATCATATGCTGTGATTGTGGCAATCCTTGAAGCCAGTAAACCTGGGGATCAATCCCACCCTTGATATGCTGACAGCAATCAAGGCTCAAATATAAGAAGAGAGCACACACAACCCATGCAAGAGACACTCCTGGAGCATCTGGCTCAGGTTACTAGGGATACTGCAACACTGGGCCCCATAGGACACCTACTACATAAGTCCACCCTGCCAAAACTGGGAGATGTAGAAGATTTACCTAGTACATAAAAACAAACACAGAAAAACAGCCAAAATGAAAAGCAACAACAATAACAAAATACCCTCCACACACACACCCCAAAAAATAAAAAAAGAGAAAACACCAGAAAAAGCACTAAATGAAATAGATGCAAGCAATCTACCATATATAGAGTTCAAAACACTGCTTATAAATCTGCCCAAGGAACTTAGTGAGAACTTCAACAAAGAGATAGTAAGCATACAAAAGTACATAAAAACAATAAAAAGTTTCAGTCCAAGATGGCAGATTAGGTAAATACTATGCCTACTGCATCTGGGGATCACACCAAGATCACAAATAAATTACAGAAAAATCAACCTCAAGAATCATCTGAAGACAAGTTGAACACAAACCCTACAATTAAGGATATAAAGAAGAAGCCACATAAAGACTGGTAGGAAGGTTGGAGATGTGAAATGAGCTAATCTTAAACCCACAAACAGTGGTTGAACACTAGGAGGGGCAACTCAGTGGCAGAGGACCCCTCTGAAGAGAGAGGGGTTCCAGCCCCACACTAGTCTCCCAGCCCCACATCAGTCACCCAGCCCAGGGGTCCTGTGCTGAGATAAGGAGTTTCGACAGCATCTGGCAGTGAAAATCAGCAAAGAATCTGTGTGCTTGTCGTGGTGAGATGGAAGGTGACTGCAAACACAGATGCCCTCTTATAGAGCCTGTACAAAGACTCTCTTGCAAACACTCACCTGGTCTCTGTTGGAAAGGCAGCAGCACAGAAGGCCCAGGAACGTGTGGGAAAAGTCTGAGTTGTGCAGCTATAGTGTGAAGGCTGGAGAGACAGGAGCAACTGTTGTCCCTGTGAGGAGCCTGACACACTTGTAGCATACAAGAGGGCGCTGTCTTTAGTGTTGAGCCCTCCCCCAAAAGGCCAAGTCTAGGACATATTGGTCTGGTGGAATCCATGTATGTGCACAGCCTTGGTGATGCATTGGGTCCCCGCCCCCACACAGCTGGTGCTGTATCACCTGGAACATTCTTGATGGATGGACTGTTGGCACCACCCCACATACAGCAGAAGCTTTTTGGCATCTGTGGACCATCCACTGCAGCCTAGGAAATTATTTTTGTGGGCGGAGACCAAAGACATTCATGCAGAGCATCTTGTGGGCAGCTTTTAGGAACCCGTGGGCCTGAGGCAGGGTGGTGGCTGGCCATGGTGTTCTCAGGGTGATTTTGTGGAGTGGTTACAGTCCTGGTACTGGTGCAGGAGCCAAGACTTCATTAACTTTACAGAAACAACTGCCTACATCCCCTAGCCCCTGGAACCCTGCCTCATGCACTTAGAGCTGCAATGCCAATGCACTCTCTCTGACTGAGTGGCAAGAACTACCTCATAAGTCGCAGAAGCCTTTTAAAGCAGGAGAAGGCCCTTGAAAACACAGGGAGCTTTTGATGGTGGAGAATGATCCAAAACCTGTGCCACAGCCACTCTTAGTCAGCTCTAAGAGATTTGTGAAGCCAAGAAAAGTGGTGCCTGTCTAATGTGTTGTAAGGACATTTTACATAGTGGTCATAGGCCAGGCACTGCTTTGAGGTGAGTGTTGGCTGGCTTTGGTATTCTGGGGATGCTGCACAAACTGGTGACAAGCAGACACTGGCATACGAACTGAATCTGCATTAATTTTGTAAATAACACCAGCCAAACCTTGTGACTCCCTATGACTCTACACACCAAGCTAGTACTACATCACCAGGGTACTCTCAGTACCAGGTAAACCAGCCCACCATGTGCACCTAACGAGTCTTTTTCAATGGCTGGGCTTTACAGGCAACCATCTGTTGCCTATAGGTCTAGGGGCCTGGGTCTTTTGCCAAGCTGCCTCATGCCTACTACTAGTGACAGCATTCTCGGGTTACAGCAAGGCCACTCCCACATGCCTTCAGATTCAGCACAGGCAGCAGTCAACCACATAGCTTTGTGACTCCTAACAGGTTACAGCAGGCTGGCAACAGGTAAGGCTGAATTTGGCAGGCACAATTGCCCATCCCATGAAACACCAGAAGCAACACACCCAGAGGCCACCTTCAGACCACAACTGGACACTACCTAATTAGCCCAACAAGCAGCACACCCAAAGGAGATTCTCACCAAGCACAAGAGCCCACAGGGCCAAATCCTCCTCTGAGGGGTCAACCCTGCACAGCAGCTCATACACTGAGGGTATGGCCAATCCTCAGTCAAAAAGCCTGTGAGTCAATCCCACCCATTGACAAGCCAAAAGCAATCAACGGTCAACTTCAAAAGGATAATAAACAAAAAATACTCAAGGGACACTCTTGGAACACAGGAGGTCAGGGAGACTATTATATTGGATCACACAGGACATATACTACATAAGGCCACCAAGCAAATAATGAGAGACATGGGAGATTTACCTAACATATTCAAGCAAACACAGAGAGGCAGACAGAACAAGGAAATAAAATCATGTCCCAAATAGTATAACAGGAAAAACTTCCAGAAGTAGTACTAAATGAAATAGAGGCAAATAACCTACTAGAGAAAGAGTTTAAAATGCTGGCTATAAGAATGCTTAAGGTACTTAGAATTTCAACAAAGAGATAGCAAGCATAAAGAAAAACTCAGAAAGTATAAAAAGGAACCAGTCAGAAATAAAGAATACACTAACTGAAATGAAGAATGAACTAGAAGGAATCAATAATAGATTAGATGAAGCAGATGATCAAATCAGCCATGTAGAAATCAAGGTAGCAGAAATCATCAATTGGAACACCAAAAAGAAAATAATTATATATATATATATATATATATATATATATATATATATATATATATATATATATATATATATATAAATGAAGATAGTTTAAGGGACCAGTGGGATAACATCAAATATAACAACATTTGCATCATTGAAGTATCAGAGAAAGAAGAGAGGGAGCAAAGTTTCGAAAACCTATTTGAAGAAACACTGAATTAAAACTTCCCTAACCTGAAAAAGGAAATGCACATACAAGACCAGGAAGTGAAGAAAATCCCAAACAAGATGAACACAAACAGACCCACACCAAGACACATCATAATTAAATGGTGAAGGTTAAAGACAAAGAGAGAATCCTTAATGCAGCAAGAGAAAGACAACTAGTTATTTACAGAGTAGCTCCCATATGACCTTCAGCTGATTTCTCAACAGATACCATGCAGTCCAGAAGGGAGTGGCAGAAAAGATTTAAAAAGATTAAAAACAGGGGACTACAACCAAGACTACTCTACCCAGCAAGGCTGTCATTTAAAATTTAAGGAAAGGTAAAGATCTTCCCAGATAAGAAAAAGCTAAAGGAATTCATTACTGTCAAGTCAGTATTACAAGAACCGTTAAAAGGACTCTTTTAAGGAGAAAAAAAAGGGGGGAAAAGGATCAAAAACATAAAAAAATAAAATGGCAGTAACTATGTATCTATCAATAATCACGTTAAATGTAAATGGATTAAATGCTACAATCAAAAGACATAGGGTTGCTGAATAGATAAGAAGACAAGACCCATACATATGCTGTATACAAGAGACCCACCTATTATAGAAAGACACACACAGATTGAAAGTAAAGGGATAGAAAAATAGAAGGTCAGACAATTAAGTTTGTGAACTTGTTGCAACAATATTGTTAACCTTTATTGATTTCAGAGGGACTATTCATTATGAATTTGTACCAACTGGACAAATAGTTGACCAAGTTTACTGTTTTGAAGTGCTGAAAAAGCTACATGAAAAAGTTAGACAACCTGAACTTTGTTCCAACAATTCATGGCTCTTGCATCATGGAAATGCACGACCTCACAAGGCACTGCCTGTGAGGGAGTTTTTAGCCAGTAAACAAATCACCGTATTGTAATACATTCCCTACTCACTTGATCTGGCCCCCAATGACTTGTTTCTTTACCTAAAGATAAAGGAAATATTGAAAGGAAGACATTTTTATTACATTCAAGATATCAAGGGTAATATGAGAACAACTCTGATGTCCATTCCAGAAAAAGTGTTCCAAAATTGCTTTGAAGTGTGGACTAGGCACTGACATCGGTGCATAGCTTCCCAAAGGGAGTACATTGAAGGTGACCATAGTGATATTCAGCAATGAGTTATGTAGCACTTTTTCTAGGATGAGTTCATGTACTTACTTGTTGGATCTTCGTATAATTCATGTAAATGGAAGTGAGAAAAAACCTGGTGTAGCAATACTTACATTGAACAAAATAGACTTTAAAATGAAGATGATAATAAGAGTCAAATAATTACATTAAATAGTAATAAATGGTTCAATCCAACAAGAGGACATAAACCCAGTAAACATCTATACGCCCACCATAGGAGTACCTAAATATGTAAAACCCATATTGACCAACCTGAAGCAGAGTTCATCAGTAACACAATCATAGTAGGGGACTTTAACACCCCACTGACACCAATGAACTAATCTTCCAGACAGAAAAGCGACATAGAAACAGCAGCCTTAAGTGATACACTAGACCAGATGGATTTAATGGATATTTTTAGAGCATTTTATCCCAAAGCAGCAGAATATACATCCTTTTCAAGTGGACATGAAGCGTTTTTCAAGATAGACCGCATATTATGCCATGAAATAAGTCTCAATAAGTTTAGGATTGAAATCACACCAAGTGTCTTCTCTGAATACACTGGTTTGAAACTAGAAATCAATTACAAGGAAAAAAAAAAAACAAAACCACAAAAACGAGGAATAAAAAAGAGAGATAAACCAAATAAATGAAATAAAAAATGAAAGAGAAGTTACCACTGACATCACAAAAACACGAAAAATAGATAAATAAATAAATAAATACTACAAGCAAGTATATGCCAACAAATTGAAAAATCTGGAAGGAATGGATAAATTCCTAGAATCACACAATCTTCCAAGGCTGAATCAAGAAAAAACAAAAAATCTGAATTGTCTGATTACTAAAGTGCATCCAAATTGGAAAGGAAGAAGGAAAACTGTCATTAATTGCAAATTACATGATACTGTATATACTAGGTATGATAAAAACATACAGTGAATGCAGCTGCAGAGTACCATCCAACAGAAAGGCAGAGCTCTTCAATACAGGAATCAGCACGTTGAACCTTAGTAACAGTGTGTGACAATTTTCTACTCGTTGGGTGCAGTCAGTCAGGTATGAGCTACACTTGAGAGAAGTTGTGTTTGAAAGTGTGTCACAAATCATGAATCATGAACAACGTATTAACACGAAATTTTATTTCAAAATGCAAAAATGTGCTAAAGAAACACACAGATTGTTCAAATTAGTTTATGGTGATGCTGCAGTGACCAAGAAAATGGTTTAAAAGTCACGTGAGCAATTTTGTAATGGTTGTGAATCGATTGAAGAGGAGTGGAGACTGGGATATCTTTCAACATCAAAAACCCAAGAGAATGTTGAAAGTGTAAGCAAAACAATTTGATCAAATAGGTAATGAACTATTAGGGATTGACTAATAAGGGATTATTAGAACATTTAAGAAACGATGTATGTAGAAAATGGCCTGAGAAATGGGCAAATGATTTCATATTTTATCATGACAACACTCCATGTCACACATTGTTTCTGGTATATGGCAGTTTCTGTCAAAAGAAAACATTGTGGTGTGTCCTCATCCACCTTATTCACCGTGTCTGGCACTGTGTGACTTCTGGCTCTTCTGCAAAGTCAAAATGAGCATGATAGGTAACTTTTTTGAATCGATTCAGGGAATTGCGGTAGCCACAAGCACAACTAAAGACACTCATGAAAGAGGACTTCCAACACAGCTTCAGAAAGCAGCAAGGACGATGGGATAAGTGTGTTCAAAGTAAGGGGAACTATTTTAATGCAGATTAACTGAAATGTTTCTTTTGATGTATTTTTTTTTTACATTTAAACATTCACTATATGTTTTTATCACACCTCATAGAAAACCCCAAATACTACACTAAAACACTATTAGAACAGTTAAATGAATTCAGTAAAGTAGCAGGATATAAAAAAATATTAAAAATCCATTGCAACAGGAAAGATGGCACCCACCTGCCAGCGACGTGGTAGGAAGACCCCACGTGGAAAATAGCGACTATCTTACAATCCTTGCCCGAAGGCACATACCTTAGTCTGCTCCTCTTTTGCCTACAATGTCCCCTGAATCACTCTCCCACCATTTGCTCCCAGGGTTAATAATCAGAAAAGATGTTGCAGATGTCATAGGAATGGCGGCAGTGAGGTGGTCTTCTTGAGTTCTCCTCTGGAACTTACCAAAAATTGAACATCTATAACCCATCAAAGGACTCTCTGCTCATCACAAAGAACAACTAAGAGACTCCTGTGAGGATTACTTGAAGGTGGGTAAACTGGGCAAGCAGGGGAAGAGGGGAGGGAACAGAGTAGAGACGCAGTATGCATCCATGGCTGCAGAGATGGAGGGGGTCCCAGGACAGAACAGAGACCACAAGAGCCAGGAGGTAGGCTCTTTCTGTGTGCCTCTCAGCTAATCTCTCCTGCCCAGAGAGCAGCATATCCAGACTTTGAGGCAGTAACCTCAACTGAGACCTCCAGCTGGGACCTACCTAGGACAAAGGAAGTAAACCCCATACCTGGGTCTCTCCCCGCACTCTCCCAATCCTACCACCACTCTTCCAGAGACTCAAGGTGGTCCCTGAACTGAGGATTGTATCAGATTACAGAAGAGCATTAGCGCTCAGGACCTGGGAGGACCCGGCTTGCAGTTGATGTGACCCAGGGAAGAGGCTGGGAAGAGCATGACACTGCTGGGCTAGAAGAGAGAAAACTCCTCCATCACCAGCCCCCAGCTTTTCTGGTCGGCGTAGGGCAGGGCAATTACAACTGCAGAAACACAACCAGGGGTCAGCAGCAGGGGAAGAGGAAGCTCTGGGATTTCAGCAGCTCATAAATCTCCCACCCTCCACACACACACACACACACACACACACACACGTACACACACACACACGGAAGAACTGCCCTAAGACTCAGGAGACCTGGGCACACAGCTGACTGTGTTTCTCTCAGTGCACATACGTGCAGGCAAGAGCAGAAACTACACTGACTGTGAAAACTACCATTCAGACCCTATAGTCTCACTCATCTAGAATTGCAATGCCAGGGTCACTATGGTTACCAGGTGACCAGCTCTGCCTGCACAAGACCCAGAGGACTCTTTGGTACAGCAGAGGAAAACATGGAGAATACTTTGTGGGCTTAAGCCAAGAATGGCGCTGCTTTTTTGGATTTGTTTTATTTTTTGAATTTTTGATATTTTTGCCTGTGTTGAGTGTGGGTTATCGGTTGTTTTTACATGTGGGTCTATTTGGTTTTTTCTTTGTTGTTGTTGTTATTGTTGTGCTTGTTGATATGATTTGCTCTGAAATTGCCCTACACCAGGGCCAACTCCAGACCAAATCAGAGTATTACCGGGTTTGACCTACAAGTGACACACCCAGAGGGAATTCTCTACAGGCAGGAGATCCATAGGGGCCACGCCTCATTTGAGCGGTCAACCCTCACTCAGCAGATCATCCACTGTGGGCAGAGCCAAGTCTCACAGCTAGTTAGCCTAGGTGTCAATCCCAACTACTAAAAAGCCAAAAGTAAATAAAGTTCAACTTTAACAGGACAATATACACAACACAAGGGTCACCTTTGGAGCACACGCACAGAATAGGGAAGTGGTACAAGTCAAATATAAAGGACACATACTACATAAAATAACCCAGCAAAAACCAAGAACCCTAGGGGATCTACCTAATACATCGAAGCAAACGCAGAGAGTCAGCCAGAATGGGGAAACAAAGAAACATGTCCCAAATAGAAGACAGAAGAAACCTCTAGAATAGGAACATAATGAAATAGAGGTAACCAACCTATCAGAGAAAAATTTTAGAACACTAATGATAAGAATGTTTAAGGAGCTCAGTGACGACATAAAGAAGGATAGAGAAATCAAAATGAACAACCAGTTAGAACTAAAGAATACAATAACTGAGACAAGAACACACTTGAAGGAATTACCAGCAGGTTAGATGAGGCAGAGGATCGAATCAGTGACTTAGAAGACAACTTAGCAGAGATCACACAAACGGAACAACAAAAAGGAAAATGAATAAAAAGCTATGAAAATTATTTGAGAGACCTAGGGGATAACATCAAGTGCAACAATATGTGCATCATAGGAATACCAGAAGGTGGAGAGAGGAAACAAGGGATTGAGAACATATTTGAACTAATACTGACTGAAAATTTCCTTAACCTGGTGAATGAAACCGACATACAAGCCCAGGAAGTGCAGAGAGTTCCACCCAGGATAAACCCAAACAGCTCCACACCAAGACACATTATGGTTAAAATGACAAAGGTGAAAGACAAAGAGGGAAGTACCAAGAGAAAGACAGTGGGTTACATACAAGGGAATTCCTATAAGACTATCAAATGACTTTACTGCAGAAACATTGCAGGCCAGGAGGGAGTGGCCAGAGGTACTCAAAGTGCTGAAAAACAAAGGCCTTCAACCTAGATTGCTTTATCCAGCAAGACTGTGATTTAATTTTTTTTCCTTTAGATTTCTTTAAGGTGTAATTGACAAATACACTTGTAACATATTTAAAGTGTGATTTAAATTTTAAGGAGAGATAAAGAGCTTCCCAAAAAAGAATAAGCTAAAGGAATTTATTACCACCAAGCCAGCATTGCAGGAAATGTTAAAAGGGCTTCTGTAAACATAAGAAAGATGAAAACAATCTAACTACAAATAAAAAAAGGCAATAACTATGTACCAATAAATAGTCACTTTAAATGTAAATGGATTAAATATTCCAATCAAAAGTAATAGGGTGGCTGAGTGGATAAGAAAGCAAGACCCTTCCATATACTGTATACAAGAGACTCACTTCAGATCAAAAGACACACACAGGCTGAAAGTGAAGGGTTGGAGTAAGACATTTCATGCAAATGGAAATGAGAAAAAAGCTAGTTTAGCAATAATTACATCAGAAAAAGTAGACTTCAAAATGAAGCATATATTAACATCAAAGATGGGCACTACATAACAATAAAGGGATCGATCCTATCAAAGGACATAACCCGATTAAACATCTATGCACCCAACATAGACTGCATAGAAGACCAATGGTACTAAATTATGGACCATGCATTCAAAGAGCATTTTATGAATTTGACTTTAAATGCAAGGAATAAAAGCTAAAATAAATCAATGGGACTCTATCAAACTGAAAACTGCACAGAAAAAAAAAAAAAA
Source organism: Rhinolophus sinicus (assembly GCF_057876585.1). NCBI lineage: Eukaryota > Metazoa > Chordata > Mammalia > Chiroptera > Rhinolophidae > Rhinolophus > Rhinolophus sinicus. The sequence continues at coordinate 89,457,207 of NC_142518.1, forward strand.
AACATCAACAAAATGAAGAGGCAACCAACTGAATGGGATAATATTTTTGCAAACAACACCTTCAATAAAGGGCTAATTTTCAAAATATATAAGTAACACTTACAACTCAACAACAACAAAAAACCAATAAATCCAGTTTTAAAATGGGCATAACAATGTATAGACTTACACCAAAGAGGAGATATAAGACACCGATAGACATAAAAAAATATATTAAACGTCACTAATCTTCAGAGAAATGCAAGTAACAGCCACAATGAGATATCACCTAACAAGAGTTAGAATGGGTATCACTAAGAAGAGAAATAATAACAAGTGTTGGAGAGGCTGTGGAGAAAGAGGAACCTTCACACACTGTTGATGGTGATTTAGATTGGTGCAGCCGATATGGAAGGCAGTGTGGAGGTTCTTCAAAAATGAAGCATAGAATTACCATATGACCCAGCAATCCCTCTACTGGGTATCTAACCAAAAAAATCTGAAAACATGTATCCATAAAGATATATGTGCTCTAATGTTCATTGCAGCTTTATTTACGGTGGCCAAGGCATGAAAACAACCATAGTGATCTTCAGCAGATGATTGGATAAAGAAGATGTATATATACACAATGGAATACTATTCTGCCTTAAAAAAGAGGAAATAGTGCCATTTGGGACAACATGGATGCATCTTGAGATTATTATGCTAAACAAAATAAGCCAAACAAAAATGTCCAGAACCATATGATTTCCCTGATGTGGCATATAAAACTAAAAACAACAAAGGAACAAGACAAACAAGTGAAGAAACAAAAACTCATAGACACAGACAATAGTTCAGTGGTTACCAGAGAGTAGGGTAGGAGGTAGGTGGTAGATGAGGGTAAGGTAGTTCAAATATATGGTGATGGAAGGAGAACTGACTCTGGGTGGTGAACACACAATGGGATTTATAGATGATGTAATACAGAATTGTACACCTCAAATCTATGTAATTTTACTAACAATTGTCACCCCAATAAATTAAAAAAAAAAAAGAAAAAGAAAAAAAAAACCCTATACAACATTACTAACAATTGTCAGCCCAATAAACTTAAAAAAAAGCATAAAAGAAAAAAGCCCATTAAACATTATAAACTGGTAATACCACCCAAAGGAAAAATTTTACATTATATGTAAAACCCAAAGACAAGCACAGATATCAGAGATTATACACATAAACAGAAGTCTGAACAATTTCAAAGAGGACCTAATATCTTTCAATTGCCCCTGACGGTTTCATGAGGCTGGGGAAAAAAGGGTTGAGGCCTGGCTTGAGAGACTAGGAGCTTCTTTTTTTTTTTTTTTTTTGATTTTTTTTTTTTTTTTATTAAATTTATTGGGGTGACAATTGTTAGTAAAATTACATAGATTTCAGGTGTACAATTCTGTATTACATCATCTATAAATCCCATTGTGTGTTCATCACCCAGAGTCAGTTCTCCTTCCATCACCATATATTCGATCCCCCTTACCCTCATCTCCCACCCCCCACCCCCCGCCCCCCTTACCCTCTGGCAACCACTAAACTATTGTCTGTGTCTATGAGTTTCTGTTTCTCATTTGTTTGTCTTGTTCTTTTGTTGTTTTTGGTTTATATACCACCTATCAGTGAAATCACATGGTTCTCTGCTTTTTCTGTCTGACTTGTTTTGCTCAGCATTACTCTCTCAAGATCCATCCATCTTGTCACAAATGTTCCTATATCATCTTTTCTTACAGCCGAATAGTATTCCATTGTGTATATATACCACAACTTCTTTATCCTTTCATCTATCGAAGGACATTTTGGTTGTTTCCATGTCTTGGCCACCGTAAACAAAGCTGCAATGAACATTGGAGCACACGTGTCTTTATCTCTAAATGTTTTCAGATTTTTTGGGTAGATACCCAGAAGAGGGATTGCTGGGTCATATGGCAATTCTATTCGTAATTCTTTGAGAAACCTCCACACTGCCTTCCATAACGGCTGTACCAGTCTGCATTCCCACCAACAGTGTATGAGGGTTCCTTTTTCTCCACAGCCTCTCCAACATTTGTTGCTATTTGTCTTGTAGATGATAGCCATTCTGACTGGGGTGAGGTGATATCTCATTGTGGTTTTGATTTGCATTTCTCTGATGATTAGTGATGTTGAGCATTTTTTCATATGTCTATTTGCCATTTGTATGTCTTCTTTGGAGAAATGTCTCTTCAAGTCCTCTGCCCATTTTTCAATTGGGTTGTTGGTTTTTTTGTTGTTGAGTTGCATGAGTTCCTTGTATATTCTGGATACTAGCCCCTTATCGGAGGCACTGTTTGCAAAAATCTTCTCCCATTCAGTTGGTGGCCTCTTTATTTTGTCAATGGTTTCTTTTGCTGTGCAGAAGCTTTTAAGTTTCATATAGTCCCATTTGTTTATTTTAGCTTTTACTTCCATTGCCTTTGGAGTCAAGTTCATAAAATGCTCTTTGAACCCAAGGTCCATAAGTTTAGTACCTATGTTTTCTTCTATGCACTTTATTGTGTCAGGTCTTATGCTTAAGTCTTTGATCCATTTTGAATTAACTTTGGTACATGGTGACAAATAGCAGTCCAGTTTCATTCTTTTGCACGTGGCTATCCAATTCTCCCAGCACCATTTATTGAAGAGGCTGTCTTTGCTCCATTGTATGTTTTTAGCTTCTTTGTCAAAAATTATCTGTCCATATTTATGTGGTTTTATTTCTGGGTTCTCAATTCTATTCCATTGGTCTATGTGTCTGTTTTTCTGCCAATACCATGCTGTTTTGATTATTGTAGCCCTGTAGTACAAGCCAAAGTCAGGAAGTGTGATACCTCCATTATTGTTCTTTTTCCTTAAGATTGCTTTGGCTATTCGGGGTCTTTTGTGGTTCCAAACAAATCTGATGATTTTTTGTTCTATTTCTTTAAAATATGCCATTGGGATTTTGATGGGGATTGCATTGAATCTGTATATTGCTTTGGGTAATATGTCCATTTTAACTACGTTGATTCTTCCAATCCATGAGCACGGAATGTCTTTCCATTTCTTTGTGTCTTCTTCAATTTCTTTCAAAAATGTCTTATAGTTTTCAGCATATAGGTCTTTCACATCCTTGGTTAAGTTTATTCCTAGGTATTTTATTCTTTTTGCTGCAATTGCAAAAGGAATTGTTTTTTGTATTTCTTTTTCTGAGATTTCATTGTTAGTATATAGGAAGGCAATGGACTTTTGTGCGTTGATTTTGTAGCCGGCAACTTTACTGTATTCGTTGATTGTTTCTAGTAGCTTTTTGGTGGAGTCTTTAGGGTTTTCTATATATAGCATCATGTCATCTGCAAAGAGTGATAATTTAACTTCTTCATTCCCAATTTGGATGCCTTTTATTTCTTTCTCTTGCCTGATTGCTCTGGCAAGGACTTCCAACACTATGTTGAAAAGCAGAGGTGATAGGGGACATCCCTGTCGTGTTCCTGAACGTAGAGCAAAGCGCTTAAGTTTTTCTCCATTAATTATGAGATTAGCAGAGGGTTTGTCATATATGGCCTTTATTATGTTGAGGTATTTTCCTTCTATACCCATTTTATTAAGTGTTTTAATCATAAATGGATGTATCTTGTCAAATGCTTTTTCTGCATCGATTGATATAATCATATGATTTTTGTCCTTTATTTTGTTTATGTGATGTATCACATTGATGGATTTGCGTATGTTGAACCATTCTTGTGCCCCGGGGATGAACCCCACTTGGTCGTGATGAATAATCTTTGTAATGCATTGTTGTATTCGATTTGCTAGAATTTTATTTAGGATTTTTGCATCGGTATTCATTAGAGATATTGGTCTGTAGTTTTCTTTTTTTGTGTGATCCTTACCAGGTTTGGGTATCAGGGTAATGTTGGCCTCATAGAATGAGTTAGGGAGTACTGTCTCTTCTTCAATTTTTTGGAAGAGTTTGTGCAGAATTGGTATTAGATCCTCTTTGAAGGTTTGGTAGAATTCACTAGTGAAGCCATCTGGTCCCGGACTTTTGCTTTTGGGAAGGTTTTGGATGACTGATTCAATTTCGTTACTGGTGATCGGTCTGTTTAGATTTTCCAGTTCTTCATGGTTCAGCCTTGGAAGGCTATATGTTTCTAAGAACTTGTCCATTTCTTCTAGATTGTTGAATTTGGTGGCATATAGTCCTTCATAGTATTCTTGGATGATCCTTTGTATTTCTGTGGTGTCCGGGATAACTTCCCCTTTTACTTTTCTGATTTTGTTAATCAGTGTCTTCTCTCTTTTTATCTTAGTAAGTCTAGCCAAGGGTTTGTCAATTTTGTTAATCTTTTCAAAGAACCAGGTCTTTGTCATATTAATTTTTTCTATTGTCTTTTTGTTCTCTATTTCATTTAGTTCTGCTCTAATTTTTGTTATTTCCTTTCTTCTGCTGACCTTGGGTTTTACTTGTTCTTCTTTTTCTAGTTCTTTAAGGTGTAACATGAGGTTATTTATTTGGGAGTTTTCTTGTTTCTTGAGATAGGCCTGTAGTGAGATAAATTTCCCTCTTAAAACTGCTTTCGCTGCATCCCAAAAATTTTGGTAGGATGTATTTTCATTGTCATTTGTTTCTATGTATCTTTTGATCTCTCCTCTAATTTCTTCTTTGACCCAGTCCTTCTTTAAAGTATGTTATTTAATCTCCATGTATTTATGTTTTTTCCCGCTTTCTTTTTACAGTTGATATCCAATTTCAAAGCCTTGTGATCAGAGAATATGCTTGGTATGATTTCAATCTTCTTAAATTTGTTGAGACTGATTTTATGTCCCAATATATGGTCTATCCTTGAGAATGTTCCATGTACACTAGAAAAGAATGTATAGTCTGATGTTTTAGGATGAAGTGCTCTATAAATGTCAATTATGTCCATTTCATCTAATGTGTCATTTAGGGCTACTATTTCGTTATTTATTTTCTGTTTGGATGATCTATCCATAGCTGTCAATGGTGTATTTAAGTCTCCTAGAATAATTGTGTTTTGGTCAATTTCTCCCTTTAGTTCTGTTAGTAGTTGCTTGGTGTATTTCGGTGCTCCCTGATTGGGGGCATAAATATTGATGACTGTTATGTCTTCTTGTTGTACAGTCCCCTTCACCATTATGAAATGTCCATCTTTGTCTCTTGTTATCTTTTTCACCTTGAAGTCTGTTTCATCTGATATCATTATGGCTACACCTGATTTTCTCTGGGTACCATTTGCTTGGAGTGTCAATTTCCACCCTTTCACTTTGAGTCTATGCTTGTCCTTGTAGCTGAGATGTGTCTCTTGGAGACAGCATATGGTTGGGTTTATTTTTTTGATCCAATCTGCTACTCTGTGACTTTTTATTGGTGAGTTCAGTCCATTTACATTTAGGGTGATTATTGATATGTGAGGATTTCCTGTCATTCTATCCTTAGTTTTCTGGTAAGGTTGTGTCTCCATTGTTTCTTTGCCTTTTTGTTGTTGTCTATTATTTCTGTGTGGTGGTATTCTATGATGTTTCCCTCTGTTTCTTTTTTTATTTCAGTATATATTTCAATTCTGGATTTACTTTGAGTGGTTACCCTTAAGTTTATGTAAAAGAAAGTTTGATATTTAGAGTATTCCATTTTCTTCAGCACGCTTACTTTCTCCATTGCCATATTCCGGTTCAGGCCTTTACTCTCCCCCTTTTTGAGTTGTGGTTGCCACAAATTGTCCCTGTTGATGGTGGTCGAATAGCCTCCTTTAGTATTTCTTGTAGTGCAGGTCGTGTATTAGAAAATTCCCTCAGCTTCTGTATGTCTGGAAAGGTCTTTATTCCTCCTTCATATCTAAAGGATATCTTTGCTGGATATATTATTCTTGGCTCATGGTTTCTCTCTTTCAATAGTTTGAATATTTGGTTCCACTCCCTCCTGGCTTGTAGAGTTTCTGCTGAAAAATCTGATGATAATCTAATGGGCTTTCCTTTGTAAGTTACCGTCTTCTTTTCCCTGGCTGCCTTGAGGATTCTTTCTTTGTCGTTGATTTTAGACAGCTTCAATACAATGTGCCTTGGAGAAGGTCTGTTGGGATTGAGGTAACTAGGTGTTCTGTTTGCTTCTTGGATTCGAGGGTCCAGTTCTGTCCACAAATTTGGGAAGTTCTCATCGACAATTTGTTTGAATATATTCTCTGTTCCCTTCTCTCTTTCTTCTCCTTCTGGTATGCCCATTATTCTTATATTGCTCTTTCTGATGGAGTCAGAAAGTTCTTGTAGAGTTCTTTCATTTCTTTTAAGTCTCAAGTCTCTTTCTTCTTCAATTTGTGTCATTTCCAGATTTCTATCTTCGATGTCACTGATTCTTTGCTCCATCTGGTCAACTCTACTACCTAAGCTGGTTATTTCATTCTTAATTTCTTCTATTGAGTTCTTAATCTCCAGAAATTCTATTTGGTTCTTTTTTAAGATTTCAATCTCTTTCGTAAAATGCTCATGCTGTTCTTTGATTGAGTTTCTGAGTTCCTTTAACTGCCTATCTGTGTTTTCTTGTATCTCGTTGAGTTTTTTCAGAACTGCAATCTTGAATTCTCTGTCATTTAAGTCACATATTTCTGTATCTTTAAGTGTCTTCTCTGGAGATTTTTCACTTTCTTTCTGAGCTATCTTGTTGCCTTGGTTATTCATGGTGATTACTGGTTTACTATTTCTCTTCCTAGACATCTACAGGAGTGACTTCTGCAACAGGTTGATAGAAAGAGGTCTTTCTTTTGTTTGCCAGTACTTGTTGGTAGAATGTTTTATTATTTCTCCAACTGCAACTTATTTTTCTTCTCCCATACAGTAATGCTATGTTTTCTCTGCACTATTCCAACTTCTCACGCAAAGGGGGGATTCCCTGGGAGACGGGCTTCTCCTCTGTTAATAGTTCGTCTAGGTCACAGGGCGCAGTGTCCCGGTGGGTATGCGGAGAGCTTTTGATGTTCGAAAGCTCTTCCAGCTGCTGATTCAGAGCCCGTATATTTCAGCAGTTCTGTTTACTCCTGCTGGGATCCGCCCAGATAGGTGGGATCAGGGGCGGGGTGAGTTGTGAGAGGTGGCCCAGAGCAATGGCGGCGACCACCACCACAGCCGGTCTTGCTTCCACAGGTCTCTCCCCTTTGCTGGAACTAATTGGGCTGTGAATTTGTGTTTGCGGTCCACAGATCTCAAAACAGCAAATTTTCTGTTGTTTTGATCTGACACTGCTACTGTTTCGCTTCTAGCACCGGGCAGGTGGGGGCGGGGCGAGCTCTGGGAGGGTAGGGAGGGGGCGGCTAGTCTCAGTGCCTAAGGCTCCGTTCTCTGCTCGGCAGTGCGGGCTTAAACCACCGTTTTCAACCTTTTTCCCTCAGTCTTTTCTCCGAGGTCTCTGCCGTGAGCGTTGGGTTCAGCCGTGGTATATGCTGTCCCCTCAGCCCTGTGGAGCCCTGGCGGAGCCCTAGCAGTCCGAGTTCTTCCCTCTCCCGCAGCTGCGGTAGTTCCGGAAAGCAGCGAGCTCGGCGCACTGAGCTAGGTCTACGTCCTGTGCCCGCGCGGCTCCGTCTCCGCGCGCTTCTCCCTTTCCTCCTCCTCCCTCCACTCGCGCGAATCTCCCACCTGTAGGTGATTTCAGTCGGTAGTGGGCCTCTTCATGTTGCCTGTCTGCTGTGCAGGGAGTCCTTTGTTGAGTTTTTGTTGTTCGATTCTTTGTAAATTTCGGGGGAGCTTTACAGAGGCTCACCTCACGCCGCCATTTTTACGCGGTGCTTCTTTTTAAATGTCCCTCCCCACCCCGCCTCATCCTCTGGCATCAGCAGATGTGTTTACACTTCAGGTTATCTGCAAGATCTTGAAAGTCACTGAGAGTTAGAAAAACCTTATAAGACCTCCACATTTTCTAAGTTTCTGAACATACAGTTGGTGTTCAATCCACACTCATCCCAAACCCTTTGGTTTTTGCAGGTATTATGCTGCCTCTAAGCCTATAGAGCTCCACTAGGTGTTATGCCTTTTTCATGATGGAAGGTGCAATCATTCACCTTTTGCTTTACATGGAATATCCCAACAAACACTGGACCATTGGGCTTGTATAATTTTTAGTGATACGGCAGACCCTTGTACCTAAATGGTTTGTCTTCCACACCATGAAGCACATTGCCTTACCAACACCTCCAATACATTAATTTCTTCCTGATTCTCCAGTTCCATTAGTATGATGTCAATAAAGAGGACAGATATGAGGTCCTTCAGTATATTCAGAAGGTCCTGATCTCAAGCTGGAAGAGTTTATATAGCTCTGGGGAAAAACTGAGTTTCTAACATCATAAAAGTTTGCACATAAGGGACTTTGTCTCAATTTTTTTTACCTTTTTCAAAACATTTCTAACTCCAACACAGTACAATAGTTCAAAAACCCCTAACGGGCCATTTCTCCTAAGAATCTAATACATACATAGCCTAAAGTGCATTGCAGTAAAACATCATTTACTTTCTTGTCATTGGCTTGTAACTGTGAGTTGACCAATCAACCAGTATATGACCCAGAAGACTCTCAGATAGTATAGACACAGAGCCCCCCATTTTTAGCTTAAGTCACAAACAAAGGAAAAGGAGGGAAAGGCAAACCGCAAACAACAAGAAAAGAACCAAATTGCAATCAGACTAATCGAAAGAAACCAAAGCCAAATGTGAGTACTCACAAAGCAAATCAGCAACAGTGAGAACCTGGCGGTCAAAACTAGGTCTCCCACAAAACAGGTACCACAAATTGGTCTTGAGAGACACCCAAATGGCATAAATGCTCCAACAGGGTACAGAAGATGTCTGGTGTGTTTTCCAGTTTCACAAGTCCCAGACTTACTAATGAGCCCTTCAGCTTTTCCAAATTCAGACACCCCTTTTCTTTTCACCAGCCTAAGCATTTATAGGCTACCAAAGCCAGGAAGGGAAAAGCTGGGAAAAGTCCCCAAGACAAAAGCATTCTCAGCATCTGCTGGAAAGTCCCTGCAGTCAACTCCTGGGGGCCAGCCCGCCATAAGCAACTGTGGATTGAACCTGCTGCAGTGCTCTATCCCTGCTCCCACCCTGGGGTACAAAGGAGTGAACTCACCTGCTCCAGGTCTGGTCTGATGCAATCCTTTCATGGTTGTCAATTTGTTATCATGCAGTTGCTCACCACATGGAAGCCAAAACTCTAGAGGCAAGATTGGTGGAATGAAAAGCCATTTATTCCAAAATGCTAGCATTAAGGAAACACTCTGTGTCCCAAAGACTGCCTTCGCACTTTTAATACCACCAAAGGTTTTGTAAGTATGCAAGGAGAGGCACGGCAAAGGAAAGGAGAAGTTGGTGTAGCAATTCCAGGAAAAATGGTACTTCTAAGAGGCCGTTTTTTTGTTTGTTTCTTTGTTTGTTTGTTTTTGTTTTTTTTTGTTTTTTTTTCAGGAATAAGAGTGGATCTTGTACAGATGGGAAAACTTCTTTCAAGTCATTGGGCCAGGTATACATATGGTCTGAGGTAAACAGAACCATTGAAACAGGTATTCATAATAAGTGTGTAGTAAACAGAATCATTAAGGTTTGGTAGCAGGGAACTGAGGCAAAGAAAATAAAAATGCTAAAAAAGTCCCAAGCTGAGAATTGGAAAGCCACATGCAAGAGAATGAAACTAGACTGCGATCTGTCACCATGTACCAAAATTAACTCATAATGGATGAAACACCTAAACATAAGACCTGAAACAATAAACTGTGTAGGAAAACAAAACAAAGCAAAAAAACATAGGTAGTAAACTTATGGATCTTGGGTTCAAAGAGGATTTTATGAATTTGACTTCAAAGTCAAGGGAAGTAAAACCTAAAATAAAACAATGGAACTATATCAAACTAAAAAGCTGCACAGCAACAGAAATCATCAACAAATAAAGAGGGAACCAATTGAATGGGAGAAGATATTTGCAAACAACAACCTCTGATAAGGAATTCATATAATTCATCAAAAAAATCCAATTAAACAATGGGTAGAAGACCTGAATAGACATTTCTACAAAGAGAACATCCAGATGGCCAATAGACATATGAAAAGATGCTCAACATCACTTATCATCAGAGAAATGCAAATAAAAACCACAATGAGATGTCACCTCACACCAGTTAGAATGGCTATCATCAACAAGACAAACAATAACAAGTGTTGGAGAGGATTTGAAGAAAAAGAAACCATCATACATTGTTGGGAATGCAGATTGGTGCAGCCACTATGGAAGGCAGTGTTCCTCAAAGGAGGTTCCTCAAAAAATTAAGTATAGAATTACCACATGACCCAGCACTCACTCTACTGGGTATCTACCCAAGAAATCTGAAAACATTTATCTGTAAAGATATATGTGCTCTGATGTTCATTGCAGCTTTATTTACAGTGGCCAAGACATGGAAACAACCAAAGTGTCCTTTTATGGATGATTAGATAAAGAATATGGGGAATATGTACACAGTGGAATACTACTCTGCCATAAGAAAAGGTGCAATAATGCCATTTGTGACAACAAGAATAGATCTTGAGATTATAATGCCAAGCGAAGTAAGTCAGACAGAAAAAGCAGAGAACCATATGATTTCACTGATATGTGGTATAAGAACCCAAAACAACAAAAGAACAAGACAAACCACTGAGAAACAAAATCTCATAGACACAGACAACAGTTTAGTGGCTACCAGAGGGTAAGGGGGTAGGGGAGGGGTAGACGAGGGTAAAGGGGATCAACTATATGGTGATGGAAGGAGAACTGACTCTGGGTGGTGAACACACAATGGGATTTATAGATGTAATGCAGAATTGTACACCTGAAATCTATGTAACTTTATTAACAATTATTAACTTTAATTAAAAAAATAAAGATCAGATGGAAATAAATGAAATAGAGAATAATAATAATGAAATAGTAAAATAATAATAATAATAATAATAATAATAATAATAATAATAATATGAAAGATCAATGAATTCAAGAGCTGGTTTTTAGAGAAGATAAACAAAATCAACAAACCTTCAGCCAGACTCATGAAAAAAATGCGAGAGATGACCCAAATTAGTAAAATCAGAAACGAAAGAGGAGAAGTGACAACAGACACTGAAGAAATACAACAAAATTTAAGAAATTACTGTGAGCACTATATGCCAACAGATTAGACAATCTGGAAGAAATGGACAATTTTCTAAAAGCATACAACCTTCCAAGACTAACTCTAGAAGAAACGGAAAACCTGAATAGACTGATTACCACAACGGAAATTGAATCAGTGATCAATAAGCTCCGAAAAAACAAAAGCCCTGGACCAGATGGCTTCACAGGTGAACTTTACAAAACATTCAAAAAAGAATTATCACCTATTCTTCTCAAACTATTCCAAAAAATCCAGAAGGAGGGAAAGCTCCCAAGCACATTTTTACGAGTCCACTATCACCCTGATCCCAAAATCAGACAAAGACTTTACAAGAAAAGAAAACTACAGGCCAATATCACTAATGAACATAGATGCAAAAATCCTCAACAAAATATTAGCGAACAGAATTCAGCAATACATTCAAAAGATTATGCACCATGATCAGGTGGGGTTTCATTCATGGTATGCAAGGGTGGCTCAACATCCGCAAATCAATTAATGTGACACACTCCATTAACAAAATGAAAAATAAAAATCATATGATCATATCAGTAGATGCAGAAAAGCCATATGACAAAATCCAGCAGCCATTTATGATAAAAACTCTTAAGAAAGTGGTACTAGAGGGACCATATTTCAACACAATAAAGGCCTTATATGATAAACCCACAGCTAACATCATACTCAATGGGGAAAAGCTAAAACCATTCCCCTTAAGATTGGAAACAAGGCAAGGTTGCCCACTTTCTCCACTTCTGTTCGACATAGTGCTGGAAGTTCTAGCCACAGAAATCACACAAGAAAAAGAAATAAAAGGCATCCAAATTGGTAAGGGGGTAGTAAAATTGTCATTTTATGCAGATGACATGATACTATATAGAGAGAACCCTAAAGATTCCACCAAAAAACTATTAGAACTGATAAATGAATTTAGTAAAGTCGCAGGATACAAAACTAATATTCAGAAATGAGTTCCATTTGTGTATAGCAATAATGAAATATCAGAAGGAGAAATTTTTAAAAACAATCCCATTTACAATTGCTTCAAAGACTACAGAATACCTAGGAATAAATTTGACCAAAGAAATAAAAGATCTGTACACAGAAATTTATAAGACACTGAAGAGAAATTAAAGAAGATACAAATTGAAGGAAACACATACCATGCTCATGGATAGGAAGAACTAATACCCTTAAAATGTCCATACTGCCTAAAGCAATATAGAAATTCAATGCAATTCCTATCAAACTACCAAGGATATTTTTCACAGTAATAGAACATATAATCTTAAAATTTATATGCAACCATGAAAGACCCTGAGTAGCCTCGGCAATCTTTAGAAATAAGAACAAAGTGGGAGGTATAACAAACCTGACATCAAATTATACTACAAGGATACAGTAATCAAAACAGCATGGTACTGGTGTAACAAGAGACACATAGGTCAATGGAAGAGAACAGAGAGCCCAGAAATAAATCCATGCCTATATGGTCATTTAATCTATGATAATGGAAGGAAGACTTTCCATTGAAGTAAAGGCAGTCTATTCAATAAATGGTGCTGGGAAACCTGGACAGACACATGCAAAAAAACTGGAGCTGGATCACCTCCTTACACCACATACAAGAATAAATTCAAAATGGATTAAAGACTTGAAGGTAAGATCTGAGACCATAAAACTCCTAGAAGAAAATATAGGAAGAAAGTTTACTGACATTACCCAGAGTGAGATTTTTACTGATATATCCCCTCGGGCAAGGGAAGTAAGAGAAAAAATAAGCATGTGGCATTACATCAAACTAAAACGTTTTTTTCACAGCAAAGGAAACCATCATTTAAACAAATAGGGATCCTATTGAATGGGAGAAGACATTTGCCAATGATATAGCCAATAAGGAGTTAATATACCAAATTTATAAAAAAAAACTCACTCAACTTCAAAAAGAAAAACAACCCTATTAAAACAATGGGCAGAGGACATGAAGAGACATTTTTCTAAAGAGGATATACAGATGGCAGACATATGAAAAAATGCTCAACCTCACTAATCATTAGAGAAATGCAAATAAAAATCACAATGAGATATCACCTCGCTCCAGTCAAAATGGCTATCATTAATAAATCAGCAAACAAGTGCTGGCGAGGACATGGAGAAAAGGGAACCCTTGTACACTGTTGGTGGGATTGCAGATTGGTGCAGCTGCTATGGAAAACACTATGGAGGTATCTCAAAAATCTGAAATAGGAACTACCTTATGAGCCAGCAATTCCACTCCTAGGTTTCTATCTGGAGAAATCCAAGACTCTAATTCGAATAAATTCATGCAGCCCTATGATTATTGCAGCACTATACAAAATAGCCAAGACAAGTAAACAACCGACATGGCTATCTGTAGATGACTGGATTAAGAAACTTTGGGACATTTATACAATGGAGTATTACACAGCCATAAAGAAGAATGAAATCTTACCATTTGCAGCAATATGGATGGACCTAGAGAACATTATGCTAAGTGAAATAAGACAGAGAAAGACAAATACCATATGACCTCAGTTATATGTGGAATCTAAAGAAATGAACAAATGAATGAACTAATCAGAAACAGTCTCAGAGACGTAGAGGAAAAACTGAGGGTTGCTAGATGAGAAAGGAGGGTGGAGATAAGGGGGAAGGTCAGAGGATTAGAAAGCACAATCTGTATCCACAAGATTGCCACGGGGATCCAAAAGTCAATTTGGGGAATGTAATCAATAATGTTGTAAAGATTTTGTAGGATATCCGATGGACACTTGTGTCATTAGGGAGACCACCTCAGGGATGATGAAGATCTCCCCGCTCACTGCGTTGCACTTCTGAAGCTGAGGTTGAACACTAATGAATGTCATTTACAATTGTATATATATATATATATATATATATATATATATATATATATATATATATATATATATATATATATATAACTTTACTAACAACTGTCACCCCAATAAACTTTAATTAAAAAAAATATATATATATATATATATATATGTATATATATATATATTTTTTTAATTAAAGCTTATTGGGGTGACAGTTGTTAGTAAAGTTATACAGATTTCGGTTGTACAATTCTACAATACATCATCTATAAATTGGTGGACATTGCACCAAACTTGTGGGTGGGGCATGCTCAGGAAAGACTTTCTGGAGCGCAAGCCTCAGAAACTTTTTTGAAAGGTCTGCAAACCAAGTCTAGTGCATATCTTCATTACTGGCCTAAGGTATGCAACCAGGATTTTTGAAAAAAATACTCATATGTCCTGGGCACAAGACATAGATGATTTACTTTTCCAAACCATACTGGTGCATGCCACTTGCTTAAGATTATCTTATCAATGTTGTATATCACCAAAGCCAGTTAGTTAGTTGTTTTTAACAATGAAGTGTGAAAGGATATGCCTTTATTCTGTCTTTCACTGGGTATTTTTAAGAACCTGGCTCTGGATAAATAATTCTGACCTATTCAGTTTGTCTCCAAAAGGCAAAACCATTAATTTCAGTTAATCCTTGCCTTCTTTCCTGACCTTCTATAAACCCTGGCTTTAGTTCATTTGAACCATTGAAGAATTAAAGAGATTTTATATTTCAGTAGAAAAAAAAAAGTATACAAGAAATGTTGAAAGAACTTCTTTAAGCAAAAGTAAACAAACAATTAAAAATCAAAAGTATGAATAATAAAATGGCAATAACTATACACCTATTAATAATCACATTAAATGTAAATGGATTAAATGCTCCAATCAAAAGGTATAGGGTAGCTGAATAAACAAGAAAAGAAGACCCATGCATATGCTGTCTACAAGAGACCCAGCTCAGAAAAAGACACACAGAGAGTGAAAGTGAAGGGATAGAAAAAGGTATCTCATGCAAACGGAAACAATGAAAAAGCGGGGGTAGCAATACTAGTATTGGACAATGTAGACTTTAACATGAAAACTATAATAAGAGACAGAGAAGGATATCACATAACAATAGAGGGATCAATCCAACAAGAGGACATAACTCTAGTAAATATTTATGCACACAATGTAGGCCCAACTAAATATATAAAACCAATATTGACCAACATAAAGGCAAAGATCAAAAATAACACAAACACAGTTGTGGACTTTAAAACACCACTGATACCAATGGAGAGATCTTCCACACAGAATATCAACACAGAAATGGGGCTTTAAATGACGCATTAGACCAGAAGGATTTAATTGACATTTTTAGAGCATTTCACCCTCAAAGCAGCAGAATGTATCCTCTTTTCAAGTGCACATGGAATATTTTCCAAGATACACCATGTCAGGCAAGAAAACAAGCCTCAATAAATTTAAGAATGAAATCATATCAAGCATCTTCTCTGACCACGATGGTATAAAATGAAGAATCAATTACAAGGAAAAAAACCTGAAAAGCACACAAACATATGGAGGCTAAATAACATGCTATTAAATAATGACTTGACCAACAGAGAGATCAAGAAGGAAATCAAAAGATACCTCAAGGCATACAAAAATGAAAACACAATGACCCAAAATTTTTGGGACAGAGTGAAAGCAGTCCTAAGAGGAAAATTAATAGCAATGTAGGCCTACTTCTAAAAACAAGAAAAATCTCAAATAAACAGTCTAACATTAAACCTCAAGGAACTGGAAAAAAAAAAAAAAGCAACCAAAGGGCAAATTGAGTAGAAGGAAAGAAACAAAGATCAGGATCAGAGTGGAAGTAAATGAAATGGATACTAAAAAATAAATAAATAAATAAATAAATAAATAAATAAATAAATACCAAAAAAAAAAACAAAAAAAAACAAAAAGATCACAGAAAACAAGAGTTGTTTTTTGTTTTGTTTTTCAAACTTTTCCAAAATTGACAAACCTTTAACCAGATGCATCAAGGAAAAGAAAAGAAAGAAAGAAAGAAAGAAAGAAAGAAAGAAAGAAAGAAAGAAAGAAAGAAAGAAAGAAAGGAAAGGAAAAAAGACAAGAAACCGAGGGAGAAAACCCAAATAACTGAAATCAGACATAAAAGAATAGAAATGGAACTGATATCACAGAAATACAAAAACAAAGCACAAAGAACAAAACAAACAAACAAATAAACGTAAGAATATATTATGAGCGACAATACACCAATAAATCAGACAAATTGGAAGAAATGGATAAGTTCCTACAGGCATACAATTATCAAAGTGTGCATCAAGAACAAACAGAAAATCTGAACAGACTGATTACTACTAATGACATAAAATCAGTAATCAACAAACTCCCTCCGCCAAAAAATAAAAAATAAATAAATAGAAGTTCTTTACCACATGGCTTCACAGGTGAATTTTATCAAACATTCAAAAAGGAATTAACACCCAATATCTGAAAACTATTCAAAAAAATCCAACAAGAGGGAAGGCTCCCATGCTCATTTTAGGATGCCACCGTTACTATGATTCCAAAATCAGACACACACTATTTTAAAAAAGAAAACTAGGCCAATGTCCCTCATGAAAAGAGATGCAAAAATCCTTAACAAAATATTAGCAAACCAAATTCAGTAATACATTAAAAAGGTCAGATACTACATACAAGTGGGATTCATTCCTGTTATGCAAGGTTGATTTAATATCCGTAAATCAATTAGTGTGATATGCCACATTAGCAAAATGAACACTAAAAATCATATGGTCATATCAATAGATGCATAATAAACATTTCACAAAATCCAGCATGCATTTATGATAAAACACCCTCAGCAAAGTGGGAACAGAGGGACAATATGTCAACATAATAAAGGCCATATATGACAAAACCACAGCTAATATCATACTCAATGGGGAAAAGTACAAACATTCCCCTTAAGATCAGAAGCAAGAAAACGATGCCCACATTCACCACTTTTATTCAATATAGTTCTGGAAGTCCCAGGCACAGCAATCAGTAAAGAAAAAGAAATAAAAAGCGTCCAAACAGGAAAGAAAGAAGTATAATTATCATTATTTCCAGATGGTGTGATACTATATACAGAGAACCCCAAGGTGTACCAAAAAAAACTTTGAGAACTGATAAGTAAATTCATTAAAGTAGCAGGATTCAAAACGAACATTTAGAAATTGGTTGCAATTTTATACACAAATAATGAACCATCAGACAGAGAAATTAAAACAATCCAATTTACAGTTGTATTAAAAAAATAAAATACTTAGAAATAAATTTACCCAAGTAAATAAAAGACCTGTACTCAGAAAATTACAAGACATTGGAGACAGAAATTAAAGAAGACACACATAAATGAAAACATACACCATGCTCATGGATAGGAAGACTTGATATAGTTAAAAACGTCCATAATGCCCAAAGCAATATGTAGATTCAATGCTATCACTATCAAAATGCCAACAGCATTTTCCACAGAAGTAGAACAAAGGATCCTCCAATTTCAATGGAACCAAAAAAGACTCCAAATAGTCATGACAATCCTAAGAAAGAAGAACTAAGCTGGAGGTATTGTGCTATGTGATACCAAATTATAACACAAGGCTATAGTAATCAAAACAGCATGATATTGGCATTAAAACAGAGATATAGATCAATGGAACAGAATAGAGACCCCAGAAATAAATCCATGCATTTATGGTCATTTAATCTATGACAAAGAAAGCAAGAATTTACATTAGGGTAAAGACAGTCTATTTAATAAATGGTGCTGGGAAAACTGGACAGACAATTAAGTTTGTGAACTAATCCTAGAAATAGTGCTACATACCTAATCGCTGAATATCACTATGGTCACCTTCAAAGTACTCCCCTTAGGAAGCTATTCACAGACAACAGTCCACCCTTCAAAGCAATTTTGGAACTCTTTTTCTGGAATGGCCTTCAGAACTGTCTTTGTATTACCTTTGAGGTCCTGAAATCCATCAAAATGTCTTCCTTTCAACATTTATTTTATCTTCAGATAAAGAAAGAAGTCATTGGGGTCCAGATCAGATGAGTAGGGAGGGTGATCCAATACAGTTATTTGTTGAATGACTAAAAACTCCCTCACAGAGAGTGCTGTGTGAGCTGGTGTGGTGTCGTGATGCAAGAGCCATGAATTGTTGGTGAAAAGTTCAGGTTGTCTAACTTTTTCACATAGCCTTTTCTGCACTTCCAAATAGTAAACTTGGTTAACTGTTTGTCCAGTTGGTACAAATTCATAATAAATAATCCCTGTTATGTTGAAAAAGGTTAGCAACATTATTGCAACAAGTTCATGAACGTAATTGTCAGACCTCGTACACGCAAACAAACAAACAAAATGAAACTGGACCACCTTTTTAAGCCATATAAAAGACTTAACTCAAGATGGATTAAAAACTTAAACGTAAGACCCCAAACCATAAAACTCCCAGCAGAAAATATAAGAAAACTCACAGACATTACATTCAGTAATATTTTTACTGATATATTTTTCTTGGGCAAGGGAAACAACAGGAAAAATAATCAAATGGTACTATATTCAACTGAAGTTTTTTCACAGTAAAGGAAACCATCAACAAAACAAAAACACAGCCTACTGAATGGGAGATGGCATTTGCCAATGATACATGTGATAAGGGGTTAATATCCAAAATTTATTTTAAAACTCATATAATTGAACACCAAATAAACAAACAATGCAATTAAAAAATAGGCAGAGGAACAGAATAGACATTTTTCCAAAGAGGACATACAGATGGCTAATAGACATAAGAAAAGATGTTCAACATCACTAACTATCAGAGAAATGAAAATAAATATCACAGTGAAATACCACTTCACCCCTGTAAAAATGGCTATCATCATTAAATCAACAAACAACAAGTGTTGGCAAGGATGTGGAGAAAAGGAACACCTGTGCCCGGTTGGTGGGATAGCAAATTGGTACAGCCACTGTGGAAAACAGTATGGAAATTCATCCGAAAGTTGTAAATGGGATCAAATATAAGGTGATGGAAGGAGAACTGACTCTTGGTGGTGAGCACACAATGTGATAAATAGATGGTGTATTACAGAATTGTACACTTGAAACCTATGTAACTTTATTAAACATTGTCACCCCAATAAACTTTAATTAAAAATAAATAAATAGAATAGAGCTACCTTATGACCCAGCAATTCCACTCCTGGGTATTTATCCAAATAAAATCCAAAACAGTATATATATATATATATATATATATATATATATATATATATATATATATACTGTACATATATACATATATATGTACATATACACACATATATACTGTACATATGTATACATATATGTACATATATGTACATATATGTACATATATATGTGCATATATACACATGTGTACATATATATGTACATATATACATATATACAAATATATATGTGTGTGTGTGTATATATATATATGCTTACTGCAGCAGAACCCACAGTAGACAAGATATGGAAACAACCAAAATGCCCATCAGGAGACAAGTGGATAAAGAAACTGTGGCACATTTATACAATGGAGTATCACTTTGTTATAAAAAAGAATGAAATTTTACCATTTGCAACTATATGGATGTACCTAGAGTGTGTTATGCTAAGTAAAATAAGTCACAGTGTGAAAGACAAATACCATATGATCTCACTTACATGTGCAATCTAAAGAAGAGAATAAACAGACAAATAAAACAGAAATAGAATCACAGATACGAAGAACCAAAAAATGGTTGCTAGATGAGGGTGGGGATGGGGGTCTGAGTGAGAAAGGTGAAGGGATTAGGAAGTACAAATTGGTAGTTACAAAATTCTCATGGGGATGTGAAACACAGTATGGGGAAGACAGTTGATAATATTGTAAAGACGTTGTATGAGGTATGACAATTAAGTTCGTGAACTTTATTACAATGATGTTGCTAACCTTTTTTTTTTATATCAGAGGGATTATTCATTATGAATTTGTTCCAACTGGACAAACAGATAACCAAGTGTACTATTTGGAAGTGCTGAAAACGCTGTATGTCAAAGTTAGATGACCTGAACTTTTCACCAACCATTCATGGCTCTTGCATCTTGACAATGCACCAGCTCACACAGCACTGTCTGTGAAGGAGTTTTTAGCCAGTCAACAAATAACTGCATTGGAACACCCTCCCTACTCACCTGATCTGGCCCCCAATGACTTCTTTCTTTACCTGAAGATAAAGGAAATTTTGAAAGGAAGATATTTTGATGACATTCAGGACATCCAGGCTAATAGAACGACAGCTCTGAAAGCCATTCCAGAAAGAGAGTTCCAAAATTGCTTTGAAGGGTGGACTAGGCACTGGCACCAGTGCATAGCTTCCCAAGTGGAGTACTTAGAAGGTGACCATAGTAATATTCAGCAATGAGGTGTGTAGCACTTTTTCTGGGATAAATTCCAGAACTCAATTGTCTGATCTTGTGTAGTGTCAGATGGCTACAAACTTATCAGAGGGTATCACTTCCTAATTATATAAATGCCTAACCACTAACACTATACACCTGAAAATAATATCAAATGTCCACTCTAAGGAAATATATATATATATGGTCACAGGATGTAAAGTACACAGTAGAGAACATGGTCAATTGTATTGTAATAGCTATGTACGGTGCCAGATGGGTTGTAGAATTGTTTGGCTTATCATTTTGTGACGTGAGTAAATGTCTAACCATTATGTTGTTTTGTATACTTTAATGAAAAAGCGAGAGAGAGAGAGAGAGAGAGACAGAGAGACAGAGACAGAGAGACAGAGAGACAGAGAGAGAAATTGTTGCATGAGGACTTAAAAAGTATGTTTATTCTTTTTTTGGTGAAAGTTCTATAGAAATCATTAAATTCAACTTACTTGGTAGTATTTTTCAAGCCTATTACATACTTATTGTTTTTCTCTTTCATATTTTATTAGTGAGAGAGAAATATGCAATGTTGACCTACTTCTGCAGATTTTCCACTTTTTCAGTTCTATTATTGTTTGCATGTTTGAACATTAAAACACTGTTTTAAAATACATGGACATTTAATATGTTCATGTACTCTCAATGAGTTGACCCATTTATTATTATGAAATGACTTTTCTCATTATTTATACAATTATTTCCTTTGAAATCTATGGGAGAATTGGATAGCCACGTGCAAAAGAATGAAACTGGACTGCTATTTGTGACCATGTACCAAAGTTAATTCAAAATGGATCAAAGACTTAAGCATAAGACCTGACACAATAAACTGCATAGAAGAAATCTATGTCACCTGATTTTCATATAGTTATTCTGACATTCTTTTGTAGTGTTAGCATGATATTTCTTTTTCTGTCTCTTTATGCTTTACCTATATGTGTCTTACTATGTAAAATGTGTTTATTACAATTAGCATGAAATTGAGTGTCACTTACATATATATTCTGGCTGTCTCTACATTTTAACTGTATATGTATTAGTGTAATTATCATTGTCACTGGGTTTAAATTGATCATCTTGCTAAACATTCTGTATTTCTGCCATCTGTTCTTTTATGCTACCTTCTTTCAGACTAATCAATTAATTTTGTCATGTTATTTTATCTATTACTGACTTATTGCATGTAACTGCTTCCTTTTTAAGTGATTTTTCTAGGGCTTAAAATATAATTTTAATTTTTCATAGTTTGTGTTGACATAATACTGCATCACTTTATATGTGCTAATAAGGATATTACCACAGTATACTTCTATTTAATCTTCCCAATTGTGTGTTGTTTTGATACACACACACACACACACACACACACACACACACACACACAGAGACAGAGAGAGAGACAAAGGGACAGCCAAAAACATGTATGCACATTTTAAGAAAGGAAAAAGAAAGCTATTAAAATTGTTATACTCACTATATAGCGATAACAAAAATGAATATAAATCACTTTGATTTCTGTAATCACAAGAGGTGCTCAATGTGGTTACCATCAGTGTCCAGACACTTCTGATTATGGTGAACTATTGCTTGAGCAACGTTGGCCAAAGTTTCCACTTGTATACATCTTTTTTTTTTATTAAATTTATTGGGGTGACAATTGTTAGTAAAATTACATAGATTTCAGGTGTACAAATCTGTATCACATCATCTATAAATCACATTGTGTGTTCATCACCCAGAGTCAGTTCTCCTTCCATCACAATATTTTTGATCCCCTTTACCTTCATCTACCATCCCCTTGCCCCATACCCTCTGGTAAACACTAAACTATTATTTATGCCTATCAGTTTTTGTTTCTCATTTGTTTGTCTTGTTCTTTTGTTGTTTTTGGCTTATATACCACATTATCAGTGAAATCACATGGTTCTCTGCTTTTTCGGTCTGACTTATGTCGCTTAGCATTATACACTCAAGATCCATTCATATTGTCACAAATGTTCTATATCATCTTTTCTTACCACCGAATAGCATTCCATTATGTATATATACCACAACTTCTTTATCCATTCATCTATCTAAGGACATTTTGGTTGTATCCATGTTTTGGCCACCATGAAAAAAGCTTCAAGGAACATTGGAGCACACATGTCTTTATGGATAAATGTTTTCAGATTTTTGGCGTAGATACCAAGGAGAGGGATTGCTGGGTCATATGGTAATTCTATTCGTAATTTTTTGAGGAGTTTCCACATGGCCTTCCATGACGGCTGCACCAGTCTGCATACCCACCAACAGTGGATGATAAAAACTCTTAAAAAAGTGGGAATAGAGGGACCATATCTCAACATAATAAAGGCCATATATGATAAACCCACAGCTAACATCATACTCAATGGGGAAAAGCTAAAACCATTCCCCTTAAGATCATGATGAAGGCACAGTTGCCCACTTTCTCCACTTCTGTTCAACATAGTTCTGGAAGGTCTAGCCACAGCAATCAGACAGGAAAAAGAAATAAAGGGCGTTCAAATTGGTAAGGAGGAAGTAAAATTGTCATTATATGCAGACGACATGATACTATTATAGAGAACCACAAAGACTCCACCAAAATACTACTAGAACTGATAAATGAATTTAGTAAAGTAGTAGGATACAAAATTAATATTTAGAAATCAGTAGCATTTGTACATACCAATAATAAAATATCAAAAGGAGAAATTAAGAATACAGTCCCATTTACAATTGCTTCAAAGACTATGAAATACCTAGGAATAAATTTAACCAAAGAAGGAAAAGACCTGAACTCAGATAATTATAAGACACTGAAGAGAGAAAATAAAGAAAACTAATAGATGGAAATACATACCACGCTCATGGATAGGAAGAATTAATATTGTTAATATGTTCTTATTGCCTAAGGCAATATACAGATTTAATTTAATTTCTGTGAAACTACCAAGGACATTTTTCACAGAAATAGAACATATAATCCTAAAATTTATATGGAACTGCAACAGATCCCGGATAGCTTCGGCAATCTTGAGAAATAAGAACAAAGTGGGCAGTATCACGATACCTGATGTCAAATTATACTACAAAGCTATAGTAATCAAAACAGCATGGTACTGGCATAAAAACAGACACATAGATCAGTGGAAAGCATAGAGAGCTGAGAAAGAAATCCTTGACTATATGGACATTTAATCTATGACAATGGAAGGAAGAATTTCCGTTGGGGTAAAGGCAGTGTATTCAATAAATGGTGCTGGGAAACCTGGACAGATACATGCAAAAAAATGACGCTGGATTACATCCTTACACCATATACATGAATAACTTCAAAATGGATTAAAGACTTAAATGTGAGACCTGAAACCATAAAATTCCTAGAAGAAAATATAGGAAGAAAGTTTGCAGACATTACCTGGAATAATATTTTTACTGATATATCCCTCCGGCAAGGAAGTAAAAGAAAAAATAACTGTAAGGGATTGCATCAAATTAAAAAGTTATTTTCACAGCAAAGGAAACTATCAATAAAACAAAAAGGGATCCTACTGAATGGGAGAAGATATTTGTCAATGATACATCTGATAAGATGTTAATATCAGAAATTTATTAAATAAAAATTAAAAAAAAAACTCATTCAACTCAACTCCAAAAAACAAACAACCCAATTGAAAAATGGGCAGAGGACATGAAGACACATTTTTCTAAAGAGGACATACAGATGGCAAACAGACATATGAAAAAATGCTCAACCTCACTAATCATTAGAGAAATGCAAATAAACACCTCAATGAGATACCACCTCACCCCAGTCAAAATGGCTATCATCAATAAATCAACAAACAACAAGTATTGGCTAATACGTGAAGAAAAGGTAACCCTCATGCACTGCTGGTGGGATTGCAGATTGGGGCAGCCACTAGGGAAATCAGTATGGAGGTATACCAAAAAACTGAAAATGGAACTACCTTATAACCCAGCAATTCCACTCCTAGGTCTCTATCCAGAAAAATCCAAAACACTGTTTCGAAAAAATTTATGCACCCGTATGTTTTTTGTAGCACTATTCACAATAACCAAGACATGCAAACAGCCCATCGGTAGACGACTGGTATTAAGAAACTGTGGTACATTGATACAATGGAGTATTACACATCCGTAAAGAAGAATGAAATCTTACCATTTACAATGATATGGATGGACCTAGAGAACATTATGCTAAGTGAAATAAGATAGACGGAGAAAGACAAATACCATATGATCTCACTTATATGCAGAAAATAAAGAATAGAATAAATGAACGAAGGAATCAGAAACAGTCTCAGGGTTATAAAGGAAAAACAAAATGTTGCTAGATTGCACGATGGTGAGATGAGGAAAAAGATCCGGGGATTGGAAAGCACAATCAGTAACCACAAGATTGCCATGGGGATACGAAAGACAGTTTGGGGAATATAATCAATAATATTGTAAAGATTTTGTAGGGTATCCGATGGACACTTGTCTTATTAAGGAGACCATTTCATGGACGGTGTAGATGCCTGATCACTGCACTGTACACCTGAAACTGAAGCTGAACAATAATTAATGTCAACTATAAATATATATATATATATATATATATATATATATATATATATATATATATATATATATTTACAAGAAGTGGTGTACAGCATTACGAATAGAGACAGTGTAAATGTAACGGCTGTATGCGATGTCAGAGGGGTATTGGGGATGGGGGGTTATCACATTGTGAGAGGTATAAATGATAAATATCTAACTATTAAATTGTTTTGTATGCCTGAAATTAGCAAAAAACAAAAAAGAGAAAAAACAAACAAACACAAAACATCGATAGAGAAACTGTTAGGAAATTCTTAACTGAAAATCTTGGCATGAGAAAGGTGTGTGCAGAAATTGTCCCAAAGGAGCTCATCAATGAACAAAAAGCAAAGGAGAGTCGAAGTATGCCAAGACTTTTTGGAGAAGCAAGATGATATTTTGGACCATGTTATCACTGGTGATGAAACATGGATGTACCAATACGATCCTGAAATACAACATTGAAGTGCACAATGGAAGTCAGTCAATTCTCCACAACCAAAATATTTCTGTCAGTCCAAATCAAGAGTCAAAATGGTGTTACTAATCTGTTTTGATGTCAGCGGGATTATTCATTATGAATCTGTACCAACCGGACAAACAGTTAACCAAGTTTACTAATTGGAAGTACTGAAAAGGCTGGTTGGAAAAGTTAGACTAAAATGATCTCAACTTTTCACCAACAATGCACGGCTCTTGCATCATGACAATGCACCAGCTCACAGGGCACTGTCTGTGAGGGAGTTTTTTGCCTGTCAATAAAGGACTTTATTCTATCACCCTCCCTACTCACCTGATCTGGCCCCCAATGACTTCTTTCTTTACCCTAAGATAAAGGAAATATTGAAAGGAAGACATTTTGATGACATTCAGTACATCAAGGGTAATATGAAGACAGCTCTGATGGCCATTCCAGAAAAAGAGTTCCAAAATTGCTTTGAAGGGTGGACTAAGCGCTGATGTCAGTGCTTAATTTTCCAAAGGGAGTACTTCAAAAGTGACTGTAGTGATATTCAGCAATGAGGTATGTAGCATCTTTTCTAGGATGAGTTCGTGAACTTCATTGTCATACCTTGTACACTACTTCGAGGTGATGTTTTTATCCATATGCTCACTGCAGCATTGTTTACAATGGCCAAGAGGTGGAGGCAGTTTGGGTGTCTGTCAATGAATGAACGGGTAAAGACGAGATGGTACATATACACAATGGAATATTGCTCAGCCATGGAATGTTCTTGCCATCTGAGGCAGCATGGATATTCAGAAATTTCAAAAGACTTAGACTTTTCCCATTGGGGAAAAATGGATGTTAGAGTTAGATAAAAGATGAATAAAAATGGCATTGTGCTGATTGGTGTATGTCAGAAAGAGAAAGACAGATATAATGTTATTTTGCTTATATGTGGAATCTAAAGAAGAAAACAAACAAACAAGACCGAAACAAACTCAGAGATACAGAGAACATTTTGATGGTTGCCAGATGGGAGAGGGTTTGGGGTGTGGATAAATAAAAATAGGAAGGGATTAAGAAGTACAAATTGGTTGTTATACAATATTCATGGGGATATAGGGTATAGCATAAGAAATATAGTCAATAATATCATAAAAAGTATGTGTCTTGGCAGATGGGAACTAGATTTATTGGAGAGACAGATGGGAGGGAGCTTAGGAGGGTGAAAAAGCTAAAGAGAATAAGAAGTACAAATTGGTAGTTACAAAATAGTCACGGGGATGTGAAGTATAGGGAATATGGCCAATAATATTGTAATAGCTATGTACAGTGCCATATGTACACCTGAAACGAATATAATATTGTATGTTAGCTATATTTTAATAAAAGCCTCCAAAAATAAATTAATGTGGAAACACATACAAATTCATCAACATTGCAAGAAGAGGCCCATAAATGATGTAATATGGATAACTGAGACTCTTGGTTTAAGGAAACAGAAAGCTACCATTGTTGAATGTTAAAGAGAAATTAAGGCTGAAAAAATTCAAACAACCATCACAAAACCCTATTGTATTTTTTTTCTCTGAATAAGGTAGAATTCCAGTTAGTTTAGAACATTCTTTTTGTGCCTCCCAAAACCAAAAGCCTGCAACTAGCTACCACAGAAATAACAAACATTTCTTACAAAACAACAAAAACAATAAAAGGAGTAAGAGGTTCTGACTCCCAATAAATTTAGAGTAGGCAATATGAACATCATTACCGCTGGAAACAAGATTTGAAGAACATATAGCTATATGCTTATATATTTATCTACATCTAGTTGCACATACATTTATATATTAACGTATCTATTGATTTGAAGGCATCTAAAATCTATCAAGTTAAAAAGTATTTTGGCACCAAGATATAGAAATAAACTCCAAGATATCAGACGGGAGTATGGTCTACTTTTCCATAGGGACATCTGCTAATTGTAGAATGCACATCTGAATGGTGGTAAGGATGGACAGAAATTTCAAAAGACTTAGACTTTTCCCATTGGGGAAAAATGGATGTTAGAGTTAGATAAAAGATGAATAAAAATAGCCTTTCCAGAATCTAGAACACTTATTAAGATCATCAATGCTAAATCTTTTGAAGTGCGTTTTTTGTTGTTTTTGTTTGTTTGCCTGGCACTGAAATCATAATTCCTTTTTAGATAATTATAACATCATCTAGAGTATCAAAGTATTTCTAGAGTTTTTACATATGCCATTTTACAATTAAAAATTCAAGCATATAAGACAAGAAGATGATGTGATCAAAACCCAAAAGATTATAGAAGAAAAATCAGATCAACCAGCTATTATAAATGTATTATGACTTTGCAGGATAAGATTGACAGAAGAAATACAAAGACAGGAGACTAAAAGAGATAAATGTAATCCTTTTAGATCAAACAATTGGGAATTATAGAACTAAAAATGAAACACCTGAAAATAAGCATGCATTGTATAGTCTTAACTGCCGACAGGACACCACAGAAAAAGGGATTTTTGAAGTCAATGACTGAACAGTAGACATCATTAAAACTGAAGCAAAAGAACATAAATGAGCAGTTGATAAAAGTGTGGATAATATCAAATGATTTAATATATATGTAATTGTATTCTCAGAAGTGAAGGAGAGCAACGATAGGGCAGATGAAATATTTGAGGGTTTAATAGCCATTATTCCACAATTGAAGAGACACAAAATGCAGATCTCAAATGCTCAGCAATCCAAAGAAGAATATATATAGAGAACACACCTTTGTACAGTATTGTCAAACTGCAGAAAACCAAGGGAGCAGAGAAAATCTTAACAGAGAAAAAACACTAATTTCAGGGAAGTAATAATAAAAACACCGTTGACTTCTCATTAAAAAACAATGACAACCAAAAGAATGTAAAATAAAATCTTTAAAATTTTGGGGAGAGAAAATACCTGCCAACTCAGAATTCAGCATCCAACAAATGTATCTTTCAGAAATTAAAGAAACATAGAGACGTAGCCAAATAAAAGCTGAGAGAATTCATTCCTAGCTGACCTCCATTGAAAAATAATCATGAGGCCCACCTGGCTCTGGTGTGTCAGGCTGCTGCCATCCTGTGCTGGTCCCTTGCTGCTCCCACCACCCCTAATCTGTTCCTGAAGGTGTGGTGTGAGAGGTGAGCAGATGAGCTCTGGGCTGAGCAGCTCCATCCACGTATCCTCCTGGAAAGAAGCACATGAATTATGGTTACCATTCAGCACATAGTCAGAAAGGTGTTTACTACCTGTTAGCATAAAGGAAAGTGTTGGTGATGAATGGGTCCTGATCACCTTAAGCAGTATTTTCTCAAAAACCACAGCCCAAGTGCAAATGCAGACTTCATTCATTCATTCCACAAGTGTTTATGGAGTGCTTAATGTGCACCAATACCTGGGGAATGGACCTGCACAGATTGTTCTGGGCCCTCAAACACCTAATCATCAAAAATGATAATCGAACAGGAGAGATCCAAGATGGTGGAGAAGATAAACCCTATGCTTGCCTCATCTCATGAACACATCAACATCACAACTAAGTTATAGACCAATTAACCTGGAGAACAATCTGAAGTCTAGCTGAACAGAAGTTTTATAACTAAGGATATAAAGAAGAAGCCAAATCGAGATTTGTAGAAAGGGCAGAGATGTGAAATAGGCCAGCCCCAAACTTCCATGTGGTGGATGAAAATTGGGAGGAAAATCTCAACTACAGAAATTCCCTGCAGCGGAGCAAGGGACCCCAGCCAACAGTGCTGGCCAGAGTACTGGTGCCAGGAAGAGGAGCCCCCCCAACATCTGGCTGTGAAAAACAGTGGGGATTCCAACCATCTGGGTGGAATGAAAGGCTGCAGGAAACCCAAACATCCTCTTAAACAGCCTGCACAGACTTGCTAGCACACACTCACCCTGGGCTCCAGTGGAAGGCTGTGATTTGGAGGGGCTTAGAGGCATATGGAGGCAGACTGAAGTGTGTGACTTCAGGGTGGGGGCTGGAAGATAGTCACTATGTTCTCAGTGTGGGGCCCTCTTACCTTGTATCCTGCAGACAGGCACCATCTTTTCTGTGTTGAGCCTCTTCCCCATGCCCATGGTCAAATCTGAATCTTAATTGGTCTGGTGAGCTCTACTTGCTCCACCCTGGGGAGTCACTGAGACCCTGCCACACCCAACTCCATACCTCAGGAGGCTTTATCAGTGATTGAAACTTATGGGATCTGGCAACAAACAGCAGACCTCTTTGTGTACTGGCCTTTTGCAGAGCTACCCCAGACACAGTGATTGTGGAAGTCGTCCTTGGTTCACAGCATGGCCTCTCCCACATACCTCCAGCTCCAGCACAGGCAGTGACCAACTGTGGATTGCTTTGTCGCTCCTACCAAGTAATTTCTGACTAGTCATAGGCAGTGGCTGATCTGGGCCTGCACCGGAGCCCCTCCCAGAGGCCCCAGAACCAATATACTTGGAGATTGGCTTCAGCCTACAGTACAGCAGAGCACCACACAATTAGCCCCACAACTGGCATACCCAAAGGGCAATCTCAACAGGCACCAGAGCCCACTGGTTGGAATCGAGTTCTCTGTGGTAAGCTTTCCCCTCCCGTGTACAGCAGCTCATAAGCTGTGGATGTGGCCGAACCCCAGTACTAGTCAGCCTGAGGGTCAATCCCACCCACTGATGTGCCAATAACAATGAAGGCTCAAGTATAACAAGAAGGCACAAGTATAACAAGAAGTGTCCCACAAAAGGGACACTCCTGAAGCATCCAGAGAAGGTAACCAGGGAGAACGTTACTGAGCCCCACAGGACACTTACTACATTAGACAACCAGGCAAGACTAGGAGATACAACAGATCTGCGTAATACATAGAAACAAACACAGAGAGGCAGCCAAAATGAAGAAGAAGAAGCAAAGAGATATATCTCAAATGAAAGAACAGGAGAAAACTCAAAAAAAAAACAAAACAAAAACAAACAAACAAAAAAACCTGAATGAAATGGAGGCAAGCCACCCACCAGAGACAGAGTTTGAAACACTAGTTGTAAGGGTGTTCAAGGAACTTCAACAAAGAGGTAGCAAGTTAAAAAAAAAAATGACATAGACACCATAAAAAAGAACCAGTCAGAAGTGAAGAATACGATAACTGAAATGACGAATGCACTAAAAGGAATCACCACCAATCTAGATGAAGCAAGGAATTGAATCAGTGATTGGGAAGGCAAGGTAGAAGAATACACCCAATCAGAACAGCAGAGAAAAGGAATTGAAAAAAAAATGAGGAAAGTTTAAGAGACCTCTGGGACAACATCAAGGGTAACAATATTTGCATTAACAGGGCTACCAGAAGGAGAAGAGAGAGAAAGGGATTGAGAACCCACCTGAAGAAATAATGACTGAACACTTCTCTAACCTGGTGGAGATAATTGACATACAAAGACAGGAAAAACAGAGTACCAAACATGAAGAATGCAAACAGGCCCACACCGAGACACATTATAATTAAAATGCCAAATGTTAAGGACAAAGAGAGACTACTAAAAACAGTAAGAGAAAGAAAACTAGTAACTTATAAGGAAGCTGCCGTAAGATTGTCAGTTGATTTCTCAACAGAAACTTTTCAGGCAAGAAGGGACTGGCAAAAAATGTTCAAAGTGATGAAAAGCTAGGTTATACAACCAAGACTACTCCAATGAGCAAGGCTATCACTTAAAACCAAATGACAGATAAAGAGCTTCCCAGACAACATGAAGCTAAATGAGTTCATCACAACCAAACCAGTATTACAAGGAATGTTACAGGGACTTCTTGAAGTAAGATGAAAAAAAAAAATCAAACATATGAATAGTAAAATGGCAATAACTACATTTCTATCAACAACTCTCTTTTTTAAAATTAAAGTTTATTGGGGTGACAATGATTAGGAAGGTTATATAGGTTTCAGATGTACAATTCTGTAATACATCATCTGTATGTCACATTGTGTGTTCACCACCTAGAGTCAGTTCTCCTTCCATCACCATATATTTGATCCCTTTTACCCTCATCCACCACTCCCCTTCCCCTTTACCTTCTGGTAACCACTAAACTATTGTCTGTGTCTATGAGTTTTGTTTCTTAATTTGTTTGTCTCATTCCTTTTTTACTTTCAGTTTTATATACCACATATCAGTGAAATCACATGTTCTCTGCTTTTTCTCTCTGACTTATTTCGCTTCGCATAATAATCTCAAGATCCATCCAAGTTGTCCCAAATGGCACTATTTCATCTTTTCTTATTGCAGAATTGTATTCCGTTGTGTATATATACCACATCTTTATCCAATCATCTATTGAAGTACACTTTCATTATTTCCATGTCTTGGTAACTGTAAATAAAGCTGCAATGAACATCAAAGCACATATATCTTTATGGATAAATGTTTTCAGATTTTTTTGGTAGATATCCAGAAAAGGGATTGCTGGGTCATATAGTAATTATATTCTTAATTTTCTGAGGAACCTCCCAACTGCCTTCCATACTGGCTGCACCAATCTACATTCCTATCAACAGTGTATGAGGGTTCCTTTTTCTCCACTGCCTCTGCAACACGTGGTATGATTCCTCTTGTTGATGATAGCCATTCTAACTAGGGTGAGGTGATATCTCATTGTGGTTTTTATTTGCATTTCTCTGATGATTAGTGATGTCAAGCATTTTTCCATATGTCTATTGGCCATTTGTATGTCCTCTTTGGAGAAATGTCTATCCAGGTCCTCTGCCCATTTTAAAATTGTATTGTTTGTTTTTGTGTTGTTGAGTTTATGAATTCCTTATATATTTTGGGTATTAGTCCCTTATTGGAGGCATTGTTTGCAAAAATCTTCTCCCATCCAGTTGGTTGCCTCTTCATTTTGTGGATGGTTTCTTTTGCTGTGCAGAAGCTTTTTAGTTTGGTATAGTCCCATTCGTTTATTTTAGCTTTTACTTCCCTTGCCTTTAAAGTCAAATTCATAAAATGCTCTTTGAACCCAAGGTTCACAAGTTTAGTACCTGCTTTCTTCTATGCAGTTTATTGTTTCAGGTCTTATGTTTAGGTCTTTGATCCATTTCAGTTACTTTTGGTACACAGTGACAGATAGCAGTCTAGTTTCATTCTTTTGCAGGTGGCTTTAAATTCTCCCAGCACCATTTATTGAAGAGGTTATGTTTTCTCTATTGCATGTTTTGGCTTCTTTTTTGAAAATTATATGTCCATATTAATGTGGGTTTATTTCTGCATTATCAATTTTATTCCACTGGTTTATTTGTCTGTTTTTCTGCCAATATCATACTGTTTTGGTTATTGTTGCCTTGTAGTACAAGCTGAAGTCAGGGAGTGTGATACCTCCAGCATTGTTCTTTAATCTTAGGATTGCTTTGGCTATTCGGGGTCTTTTGTGGTTCCATTCAAATCTGATGATTTTTTTGTTCTATTTCTTTAAAAATTTCCACTGAGATTTTGATGGGGATTGCATTAAATCTGTATATTGCTTTGGGCAATATGGCCATTTTAACCATGTTGATTTTTCCAATCCATGAACATGGAATGTCTTTCCATTTATTTGTGTAACAATTACTTTCAATGTAATTGTATTAAACGCTTGCCATCTGTGGTGGCATGCATGGACCTGGGGAGTATTGTGCTGAGTGCAGTATGTCAGACAGACAGAGATAGATGCAATGCAATTTCACTTACATGTGGAATCTAAGGGACATAACAAACAAACAAATAAAACAGAAACACACTCATAGATATAGAGAATATTTTAACCATTGTAAGATGGGAAGGGTGTTGAAAGGGTGCCTGAAAAATCGGAAGGGATGAAGAAGTAAAAATTGGTTGTTACAAAGTAGTCATGGGATGTAGGGTATAGCACAAGGAATAAAGTCAGTAATACTGTAATAGCTATGCATGGTGTCAGATGAATAGTTAATATACTGGGGTGATGTCATTGTAAGATGGGAGGGGTTTGGAGGATAGGATGAAAGAGGTGAAGTAATTAAAAAGTACAAATTGATAGCCACAAAATTGTCATGGGGATGTAAACAAAGCATAAGGAATATAGTCAATAATATGGTAATAGCTATGTGTAGTGCCAGGTGAGTACTAGACTAGTCAGGGGAATCACTTCTTAAGTTATACAAATGTCTAGCCACTATGCTATACACCAGAAATTAATATAAAATCATATTGAATGTTAACTGTAATAGAAAACTTAAAAAAGGGTGAAGGAAAAGGCATATGAAATGGTCAAATCCAGGTTTAAAACAAATAAGTAATGGGATGTAATGTACAGCATGGGAAATATAATCAATAATATTGTGATAGCATAGTACAGTGTCAAATGGTTGCTGGGCTTATGGTGATCACTTCTTTAGGTATATAAATGTTGAACAACTATTGTGCATACCTGAAATTGATATAATGCTGTATATTATCTATATTTTTAATAAGAATAAAAAATAATCATAACAGCAAGTTATCAGTTTGAAAGGAAAAAGATCCAAACATTAAGTTGGATCTATAGCAATTAATGAAGTAAAGCAGAAATATTATTTATATAGGTAAATATGAAATAATATTTCAATAACATTCAAAGTGTGAATATGAAATAAAAAGTAATAAACATGTTTTGTGAATATTGTAGCATACGTATTTGGATCTACATATAGGACAAAATGGTAAACATCTCATTAAGGTAAAATGTAGAATAATACTCCCTAATTATTACACTGAATGGAAAGTTCAATAATATTAATGATATATTATAATGCGTTAAGTATGCATATTTTAAAGCATAGAACCTTACATAAAAGTAAAATAAAGATAGGAATATAAAAAAAATTTAAAGTGATAAAATGGAATGTCAAATCCATTGACTGGAAATAACAGGGACCAGATTGTCCCTCCTCAAACAGCTATGAAGCATGGGGAAGTATAAGATAAATTTCCTTTCAGATATTGAAGAGCAGGTAACTCAGGATAGTGATTCTTGTAATAAGGGAAAGAAACAAGGTAAATGCTACAAATAGAATCACTTGTTACCAGAAAAGAATTTCAAGGCCACAGTGCAGGTAGGGAAAACACAAAAGCATTCTTCCTGAGTTGAAACAACTGATTTGTGAGTTCAGGGAGGTCAAAGTGACTATAATTTTGTTTCAGAGTACTGGACAATAGAAAGTTATTCCCAGAGAAAGTATGAGAGATCTACAGAAGGTTCCCCTCAGGTCTGCAGCTGAGCTCTGATCAGTGCATACACCTGAATAAACTATCCTCTGTCAGGGGAAAATCTAGGGAAAAGGAGCAGGCAGAATATTACCAGGTTCCATCAGGGTCAGCAAGTTTATATTCTATTAGAGTGGAAAGTTCTCCTAATTTAAAAGGCATTGGATAGAATCCTCAGAAGGTTATTACATTCCTGGTGGGATAAAATGAACGCTAAAATAAGCACTTTCCTGGGACTTCACAAGAAAAAATGTCCCCGATAACATAAAAATGATTATAATCAGTTTTACATCACAGAGTAGGAGAAGGAGCACCGATAATAACCATATTAATGGAAGTATAATAAAATCCATCACTTGATAATGCATAGAAAATACTTATATTTAACTTGTGGGAGTCACAAAAAATCTGAAAAGAAAAAGAACCTGGATGGAATTAAAACAGATTAGACAATGCGTAAGTGAAGAGTTGTGAACCTGAAGATGAAGCAATCAAAACTATCCAAAAGGAAACACAAAAAGTAGGGGGGGATGTAGATTGAAAGAAATAAAGATAGCATCAATGGGCCAATTTAATGGAGCATAACATATTTTACTATGAGTCTCAGAGAAATAAATCATTAGGGTAAGATAAAACATTTTTAAAAGAGTGGAAAATTTTTTGTAATTTATTTTTAAAATTTATTGGGGTGACAATTGTTAGTAAAAGTACATAGATTTCAGGTGTACAATTCTGTATTACATCATCTATAAATCCCATTGTGTGTTCACCACCCAGAGTCAGTTCTCCTTCCATCACCATATATTTGATCCCCCTTCCCTCATCTCCTACCCCCCACCCACCTTACCCTCTGGTGAAAATTTTAAATTGAGCAAAAACTAGAACCTGCAAAATCAAGAACTCAACAAAATGCGATCTTGATCGATGCAAAGAAAGCCAAACCCAATATATTTTAATTTAAAAAAAAGAAAGCTACGCCGAAACAAGTAATCATCAAATTGCTGAAGAACAGTAAAAAAGAAAAAAACTCAGAAGCAGCTAGATGAAAAAAGTCATATGATATATAAAGGAATAAACACAAGAATCACAATTGACTTCTTTGAAGAATATGGGCAATCCAATAGACAAGATACCGAAATGTATATATTATATATGTATATATATGTATATATATAATATGTATATAATATTTTTACATATATATTATACTACATATACATATTATATATGCAATATATATTACATACGTAATATACATGTATACCTACATATATACATACATACATATATATATGTGTGTGTGTGTGTGTATATATATATATATATATATATATTCAACATGGAATTCCATATCTATGACTATATAGTTCATAACTGAAGGCTAAATTATTTTTATAGCTACGTAGTTTGAGAGAATTAATGCCCAGCAGAACCATTGTACAATAAATACAATAAATGTTAAAATAATTTTCCCAGGCATAAGAAAAATGATACCAAGTGAAAATCTAAATCCATACAAAGAAATGAAAGACATTGTGAAAATGGTAAAGATGTGAAGAAATACAAAAATTTTGTTTTCATCTTTTAAATATCCTTAAAAAATAATGGACTATTTGAAGCAAAGATATTATGTTTTATATACCAGGGTGTCAAAAAGATGTATACAAGTGGTGGGGGGTGGGAGATGAGGGTAAGGGGGATCGAATATATGGTGATGGAAGGAGAACTGACTCTGGGTGATGAACACACAATGGGACTTATAGATGATGTAATACAGAATTGTACACCTGAATAAACATACTTTTTAAGTCCTCATGCAACAATTTCTCTCTCTGTCTCTCTGTCTCTCTGTCTCTGTCTCTCTGTCTCTCTCTCTCTCTCTCTCTCGCTTTTTCATTAAAGTATACAAAACAACATAATGGTTAGACATTTACTCACGTCACAAAATGATAAGCCAAACAATTCTACAACCCATCTGGCACCGTACATAGCTATTACAATACAATTGACCATGTTCTCTACTGTGTACTTTACATCCTGTGACCATATATATATATATTTCCTTAGAGTGGACATTTGATATTATTTTCAGGTGTATAGTGTTAGTGGTTAGGCATTTATATAATTAGGAAGTGATACCCTCTGATAAGTTTGTAGCCATCTGACACTACACAAGATCAGACAATTGAGTTCTGGAATTTATCCCAGAAAAAGTGCTACACACCTCATTGCTGAATATTACTATGGTCACCTTCTAAGTACTCCACTTGGGAAGCTATGCACTGGTGCCAGTGCCTAGTCCACCCTTCAAAGCAATTTTGGAACTCTCTTTCTGGAATGGCTTTCAGAGCTGTCGTTCTATTAGCCTGGATGTCCTGAATGTCATCAAAATATCTTCCTTTCAAAATTTCCTTTATCTTCAGGTAAAGAAAGAAGTCATTGGGGGCCAGATCAGGTGAGTAGGGAGGGTGTTCCAATGCAGTTATTTGTTGACTGGCTAAAAACTCCTTCACAGACAGTGCTGTGTGAGCTGGTGCATTGTCAAGATGCAAGAGCCATGAATGGTTGGTGAAAAGTTCAGGTCATCTAACTTTGACATACAGCGTTTTCAGCACTTCCAAATAGTACACTTGGTTATCTGTTTGTCCAGTTGGAACAAATTCATAATGAATAATCCCTCTGATATAAAAAAAAAAGGTTAGCAACATCATTGTAATAAAGTTCACGAACTTAATTGTCATACCTCATACAACGTCTTTACAATATTATCAACTGTCTTCCCCATACTGTGTTTCACATCCCCATGAGAATTTTGTAACTACCAATTTGTACTTCCTAATCCCTTCACCTTTCTCACTCAGACCCCCATCCCCACCCTCATCTAGCAACCATTTTTTGGTTCTTCGTATCTGTGATTCTATTTCTGTTTTATTTGTCTGTTTATTCTCTTCTTTAGATTGCACATGTAAGTGAGATCATATGGTATTTGTCTTTCACACTGTGACTTATTTTACTTAGCATAACACACTCTAGGTACATCCATATAGTTGCAAATGGTAAAATTTCATTCTTTTTTATAACAAAGTGATACTCCATTGTATAAATGTGCCACAGTTTCTTTATCCACTTGTCTCCTGATGGGCATTTTGGTTGTTTCCATATCTTGTCTACTGTGGGTTCTGCTGCAGTAAGCATATATATATATACACACACACACATATATATTTGTATATATGTATATATGTACATATATATGTACACATGTGTATATATGCACATATATATGTACATATATGTACATATATGTACATATATGTATACATATGTACAGTATATATGTGTGTATATGTACATATATATGTATATATGTACAGTATAAATACCCAGGAGTGGAATTGCTGGGTCATAAGGTAGCTCTATTCTATTTATTTATTTTTAATTAAAGTTTATTGGGGTGACAATGTTTAATAAAGTTACATAGGTTTCAAGTGTACAATTCTGTAATACACCATCTATTTATCACATTGTGTGCTCACCACCAAGAGTCAGTTCTCCTTCCATCACCTTATATTTGATCCCATTTACAACTTTCGGATGAATTTCCATACTGTTTTCCACAGTGGCTGTACCAATTTGCTATCCCACCAACCGGGCACAGGTGTTCCTTTTCTCCACATCCTTGCCAACACTTGTTGTTTGTTGATTTAATGATGATAGCCATTTTTACAGGGGTGAAGTGGTATTTCACTGTGATATTTATTTTCATTTCTCTGATAGTTAGTGATGTTGAACATCTTTTCTTATGTCTATTAGCCATCTGTATGTCCTCTTTGGAAAAATGTCTATTCTGTTCCTCTGCCTATTTTTTAATTGCATTGTTTGTTTATTTGGTGTTCAATTATATGAGTTTTAAAATAAATTTTGGATATTAACCCCTTATCACATGTATCATTGGCAAATGCCATCTCCCATTCAGTAGGCTGTGTTTTTGTTTTGTTGATGGTTTCCTTTACTGTGAAAAAACTTCAGTTGAATATAGTACCATTTGATTATTTTTCCTGTTGTTTCCCTTGCCCAAGAAAAATATATCAGTAAAAATATTACTGAATGTAATGTCTGTGAGTTTTCTTATATTTTCTGCTGGGAGTTTTATGGTTTGGGGTCTTACGTTTAAGTTTTTAATCCATCTTGAGTTAAGTCTTTTATATGGCTTAAAAAGGTGGTCCAGTTTCATTTTGTTTGTTTGTTTGCGTGTACGAGGTCTGACAATTACGTTCATGAACTTGTTGCAATAATGTTGCTAACCTTTTTCAACATAACAGGGATTATTTATTATGAATTTGTACCAACTGGACAAACAGTTAACCAAGTTTACTATTTGGAAGTGCAGAAAAGGCTATGTGAAAAAGTTAGACAACCTGAACTTTTCACCAACAATTCATGGCTCTTGCATCACGACACCACACCAGCTCACACAGCACTCTCTGTGAGGGAGTTTTTAGTCATTCAACAAATAACTGTATTGGATCACCCTC
Source organism: Rhinolophus sinicus (assembly GCF_057876585.1). Lineage (NCBI taxonomy): Eukaryota > Metazoa > Chordata > Mammalia > Chiroptera > Rhinolophidae > Rhinolophus > Rhinolophus sinicus. Next base: position 89,496,716 of record NC_142518.1, read on the forward strand.
CCTACTCATCTGATCTGGACCCCAATGACTTCTTTCTTTATCTGAAGATAAAATAAATGTTGAAAGGAAGACATTTTGATGGATTTCAGGACCTCAAAGGTAATACAAAGACAGTTCTGAAGGCCATTCCAGAAAAAGAGTTCCAAAATTGCTTTGAAGGGTGGACTGTTGTCTGTGAATAGCTTCCTAAGGGGAGTACTTTGAAGGTGACCATAGTGATATTCAGCGATTAGGTATGTAGCACTATTTCTAGGATTAGTTCACAAACTTAATTGTCTGTCCAGTTTTCCCAGCACCATTTATTAAATAGACTGTCTTTACCCTAATGTAAATTCTTGCTTTCTTTGTCATAGATTAAATGACCATAAATGCATGGATTTATTTCTGGGGTCTCTATTCTGTTCCATTGATCTATATCTCTGTTTTAATGCCAATATCATGCTGTTTTGATTACTATAGCCTTGTGTTATAATTTGGTATCACATAGCACAATACCTCCAGCTTAGTTCTTCTTTCTTAGGATTGTCATGACTATTTGGAGTCTTTTTTGGTTCCATTGAAATTGGAGGATCCTTTGTTCTACTTCTGTGGAAAATGCTGTTGGCATTTTGATAGTGATAGCATTGAATCTACATATTGCTTTGGGCATTATGGACGTTTTTAACTATATCAAGTCTTCCTATCCATGAGCATGGTGTATGTTTTCATTTATGTGTGTCTTCTTTAATTTCTGTCTCCAATGTCTTGTAATTTTCTGAGTACAGGTCTTTTATTTACTTGGGTAAATTTATTTCTAAGTATTTTATTTTTTTAATACAACTGTAAATTGGATTGTTTTAATTTCTCTGTCTGATGGTTCATTATTTGTGTATAAAATTGCAACCAATTTCTAAATGTTCGTTTTGAATCCTGCTACTTTAATGAATTTACTTATCAGTTCTCAAAGTTTTTTTTGGTACACCTTGGGGTTCTCTGTATATAGTATCACACCATCTGGAAATAATGATAATTATACTTCTTTCTTTCCTGTTTGGACGCTTTTTATTTCTTTTTCTTTACTGATTGCTGTGCCTGGGACTTCCAGAACTATATTGAATAAAAGTGGTGAATGTGGGCATCGTTTTCTTGCTTCTGATCTTAAGGGGAATGTTTGTACTTTTCCCCATTGAGTATGATATTAGCTGTGGTTTTGTCATATATGGCCTTTATTATGTTGACATATTGTCCCTCTGTTCCCACTTTGCTGAGGGTGTTTTATCATAAATGCATGCTGGATTTTGTGAAATGTTTATTATGCATCTATTGATATGACCATATGATTTTTAGTGTTCATTTTGCTAATGTGGCATATCACACTAATTGATTTACGGATATTAAATCAACCTTGCATAACAGGAATGAATCCCACTTGTATGTAGTATCTGACCTTTTTAATGTATTACTGAATTTGGTTTGCTAATATTTTGTTAAGGATTTTTGCATCTCTTTTCATGAGGGACATTGGCCTAGTTTTCTTTTTTAAAATAGTGTGTGTCTGATTTTGGAATCATAGTAACGGTGGCATCCTAAAATGAGCATGGGAGCCTTCCCTCTTGTTGGATTTTTTTGAATAGTTTTCAGATATTGGGTGTTAATTCCTTTTTGAATGTTTGATAAAATTCACCTGTGAAGCCATGTGGTAAAGAACTTCTATTTATTTATTTTTTATTTTTTGGCGGAGGGAGTTTGTTGATTACTGATTTTATGTCATTAGTAGTAATCAGTCTGTTCAGATTTTCTGTTTGTTCTTGATGCACACTTTGATAATTGTATGCCTGTAGGAACTTATCCATTTCTTCCAATTTGTCTGATTTATTGGTGTATTGTCGCTCATAATATATTCTTACGTTTATTTGTTTGTTTGTTTTGTTCTTTGTGCTTTGTTTTTGTATTTCTGTGATATCAGTTCCATTTCTATTCTTTTATGTCTGATTTCAGTTATTTGGGTTTTCTCCCTCGGTTTCTTGTCTTTTTTCCTTTCCTTTCTTTCTTTCTTTCTTTCTTTCTTTCTTTCTTTCTTTCTTTCTTTCTTTCTTTCTTTCTTTCTTTCTTTTCTTTTCCTTGATGCATCTGGTTAAAGGTTTGTCAATTTTGGAAAAGTTTGAAAAACAAAACAAAAAACAACTCTTGTTTTCTGTGATCTTTTTGTTTTTTTTTGTTTTTTTTTTTGGTATTTATTTATTTATTTATTTATTTATTTATTTATTTATTTTTTAGTATCCATTTCATTTACTTCCACTCTGATCCTGATCTTTGTTTCTTTCCTTCTACTCAATTTGCCCTTTGGTTGCTTTTTTTTTTTTTTCCAGTTCCTTGAGGTTTAATGTTAGACTGTTTATTTGAGATTTTTCTTGTTTTTAGAAGTAGGCCTACATTGCTATTAATTTTCCTCTTAGGACTGCTTTCACTCTGTCCCAAAAATTTTGGGTCATTGTGTTTTCATTTTTGTATGCCTTGAGGTATCTTTTGATTTCCTTCTTGATCTCTCTGTTGGTCAAGTCATTATTTAATAGCATGTTATTTAGCCTCCATATGTTTGTGTGCTTTTCAGGTTTTTTTCCTTGTAATTGATTCTTCATTTTATACCATCGTGGTCAGAGAAGATGCTTGATATGATTTCATTCTTAAATTTATTGAGGCTTGTTTTCTTGCCTGACATGGTGTATCTTGGAAAATATTCCATGTGCACTTGAAAAGAGGATACATTCTGCTGCTTTGAGGGTGAAATGCTCTAAAAATGTCAATTAAATCCTTCTGGTCTAATGCGTCATTTAAAGCCCCATTTCTGTGTTGATATTCTGTGTGGAAGATCTCTCCATTGGTATCAGTGGTGTTTTAAAGTCCACAACTGTGTTTGTGTTATTTTTGATCTTTGCCTTTATGTTGGTCAATATTGGTTTTATATATTTAGTTGGGCCTACATTGTGTGCATAAATATTTACTAGAGTTATGTCCTCTTGTTGGATTGATCCCTCTATTGTTATGTGATATCCTTCTCTGTCTCTTATTATAGTTTTCATGTTAAAGTCTACATTGTCCAATACTAGTATTGCTACCCCCGCTTTTTCATTGTTTCCGTTTGCATGAGATACCTTTTTCTATCCCTTCACTTTCACTCTCTGTGTGTCTTTTTCTGAGCTGGGTCTCTTGTAGACAGCATATGCATGGGTCTTCTTTTCTTGTTTATTCAGCTACCCTATACCTTTTGATTGGAGCATTTAATCCATTTACATTTAATGTGATTATTAATAGGTGTATAGTTATTGCCATTTTATTATTCATACTTTTGATTTTTAATTGTTTGTTTACTTTTGCTTAAAGAAGTTCTTTCAACATTTCTTGTATACTTTTTTTTTTCTACTGAAATATAAAATCTCTTTAATTCTTCAATGGTTCAAATGAACTAAAGCCAGGGTTTATAGAAGGTCAGGAAAGAAGGCAAGGATTAACTGAAATTAATGGTTTTGCCTTTTGGAGACAAACTGAATAGGTCAGAATTATTTATCCAGAGCCAGGTTCTTAAAAATACCCAGTGAAAGACAGAATAAAGGCATATCCTTTCACACTTCATTGTTAAAAACAACTAACTAACTGGCTTTGGTGATATACAACATTGATAAGATAATCTTAAGCAAGTGGCATGCACCAGTATGGTTTGGAAAAGTAAATCATCTATGTCTTGTGCCCAGGACATATGAGTATTTTTTTCAAAAATCCTGGTTGCATACCTTAGGCCAGTAATGAAGATATGCACTAGACTTGGTTTGCAGACCTTTCAAAAAAGTTTCTGAGGCTTGCGCTCCAGAAAGTCTTTCCTGAGCATGCCCCACCCACAAGTTTGGTGCAATGTCCACCAATTTATAGATGATGTATTGTAGAATTGTACAACCGAAATCTGTATAACTTTACTAACAACTGTCACCCCAATAAGCTTTAATTAAAAAAATATATATATATATACATATATATATATATATATATTTTTTTTTTTTAATTAAAGTTTATTGGGGTGACAGTTGTTAGTAAAGTTATATATATATATATATATATATATATATATATATATATATATATATATATATATATACAATTGTAAATGACATTCATTAGTGTTCAACCTCAGCTTCAGAAGTGCAACGCAGTGAGCGGGGAGATCTTCATCATCCCTGAGGTGGTCTCCCTAATGACACAAGTGTCCATCGGATATCCTACAAAATCTTTACAACATTATTGATTACATTCCCCAAATTGACTTTTGGATCCCCGTGGCAATCTTGTGGATACAGATTGTGCTTTCTAATCCTCTGACCTTCCCCCTTATCTCCACCCTCCTTTCTCATCTAGCAACCCTCAGTTTTTCCTCTACGTCTCTGAGACTGTTTCTGATTAGTTCATTCATTTGTTCATTTCTTTAGATTCCACATATAACTGAGGTCATATGGTATTTGTCTTTCTCTGTCTTATTTCACTTAGCATAATGTTCTCTAGGTCCATCCATATTGCTGCAAATGGTAAGATTTCATTCTTCTTTATGGCTGTGTAATACTCCATTGTATAAATGTCCCAAAGTTTCTTAATCCAGTCATCTACAGATAGCCATGTCGGTTGTTTACTTGTCTTGGCTATTTTGTATAGTGCTGCAATAATCATAGGGCTGCATGAATTTATTCGAATTAGAGTCTTGGATTTCTCCAGATAGAAACCTAGGAGTGGAATTGCTGGCTCATAAGGTAGTTCCTATTTCAGATTTTTGAGATACCTCCATAGTGTTTTCCATAGCAGCTGCACCAATCTGCAATCCCACCAACAGTGTACAAGGGTTCCCTTTTCTCCATGTCCTCGCCAGCACTTGTTTGCTGATTTATTAATGATAGCCATTTTGACTGGAGCGAGGTGATATCTCATTGTGATTTTTATTTGCATTTCTCTAATGATTAGTGAGGTTGAGCATTTTTTCATATGTCTGCCATCTGTATATCCTCTTTAGAAAAATGTCTCTTCATGTCCTCTGCCCATTGTTTTAATAGGGTTGTTTTTCTTTTTGAAGTTGAGTGAGTTTTTTTTTATAAATTTGGTATATTAACTCCTTATTGGCTATATCATTGGCAAATGTCTTCTCCCATTCAATAGGATCCCTATTTGTTTAAATGATGGTTTCCTTTGCTGTGAAAAAAACGTTTTAGTTTGATGTAATGCCACATGCTTATTTTTTCTCTTACTTCCCTTGCCCGAGGGGATATATCAGTAAAAATCTCACTCTGGGTAATGTCAGTAAACTTTCTTCCTATATTTTCTTCTAGGAGTTTTATGGTCTCAGATCTTACCTTCAAGTCTTTAATCCATTTTGAATTTATTCTTGTATGTGGTGTAAGGAGGTGATCCAGCTCCAGTTTTTTTGCATGTGTCTGTCCAGGTTTCCCAGCACCATTTATTGAATAGACTGCCTTTACTTCAATGGAAAGTCTTCCTTCCATTATCATAGATTAAATGACCATATAGGCATGGATTTATTTCTGGGCTCTCTGTTCTCTTCCATTGACCTATGTGTCTCTTGTTACACCAGTACCATGCTGTTTTGATTACTGTATCCTTGTAGTATAATTTGATGTCAGGTTTGTTATACCTCCCACTTTGTTCTTATTTCTAAAGATTGCCGAGGCTACTCAGGGTCTTTCATGGTTGCATATAAATTTTAAGATTATATGTTCTATTACTGTGAAAAATATCCTTGGTAGTTTGATAGGAATTGCATTGAATTTCTATATTGCTTTAGGCAGTATGGACATTTTAAGGGTATTAGTTCTTCCTATCCATGAGCATGGTATGTGTTTCCTTCAATTTGTATCTTCTTTAATTTCTCTTCAGTGTCTTATAAATTTCTGTGTACAGATCTTTTATTTCTTTGGTCAAATTTATTCCTAGGTATTCTGTAGTCTTTGAAGCAATTGTAAATGGGATTGTTTTTAAAAATTTCTCCTTCTGATATTTCATTATTGCTATACACAAATGGAACTCATTTCTGAATATTAGTTTTGTATCCTGCGACTTTACTAAATTCATTTATCAGTTCTAATAGTTTTTTGGTGGAATCTTTAGGGTTCTCTCTATATAGTATCATGTCATCTGCATAAAATGACAATTTTACTACCCCCTTACCAATTTGGATGCCTTTTATTTCTTTTTCTTGTGTGATTTCTGTGGCTAGAACTTCCAGCACTATGTCGAACAGAAGTGGAGAAAGTGGGCAACCTTGCCTTGTTTCCAATCTTAAGGGGAATGGTTTTAGCTTTTCCCCATTGAGTATGATGTTAGCTGTGGGTTTATCATATAAGGCCTTTATTGTGTTGAAATATGGTCCCTCTAGTACCACTTTCTTAAGAGTTTTTATCATAAATGGCTGCTGGATTTTGTCATATGGCTTTTCTGCATCTACTGATATGATCATATGATTTTTATTTTTCATTTTGTTAATGGAGTGTGTCACATTAATTGATTTGCGGATGTTGAGCCACCCTTGCATACCATGAATGAAACCCCACCTGATCATGGTGCATAATCTTTTGAATGTATTGCTGAATTCTGTTCGCTAATATTTTGTTGAGGATTTTTGCATCTATGTTCATTAGTGATATTGGCCTGTAGTTTTCTTTTCTTGTAAAGTCTTTGTCTGATTTTGGGATCAGGGTGATAGTGGACTCGTAAAAATGTGCTTGGGAGCTTTCCCTCCTTCTGGATTTTTTGGAATAGTTTGAGAAGAATAGGTGATAATTCTTTTTTGAATGTTTTGTAAAGTTCACCTGTGAAGCCATCTGGTCCAGGGCTTTTGTTTTTTCGGAGCTTATTGATCACTGATTCAATTTCCGTTGTGGTAATCAGTCTATTCAGGTTTTCCGTTTCTTCTAGAGTTAGTCTTGGAAGGTTGTATGCTTTTAGAAAATTGTCCATTTCTTCCAGATTGTCTAATCTGTTGGCATATAGTGCTCACAGTAATTTCTTAAATTTTGTTGTATTTCTTCAGTGTCTGTTGTCACTTCTCCTCTTTCGTTTCTGATTTTACTAATTTGGGTCATCTCTCGCATTTTTTTCATGAGTCTGGCTGAAGGTTTGTTGATTTTGTTTATCTTCTCTAAAAACCAGCTCTTGAATTCATTGATCTTTCATATTATTATTATTATTATTATTATTATTATTATTATTATTATTTTACTATTTCATTATTATTATTCTCTATTTCATTTATTTCCATCTGATCTTTATTTTTTAAATTAAAGTTAATAATTGTTAATAAAGTTACATAGATTTCAGGTGTACAATTCTGCATTACATCTATAAATCCCATTGTGTGTTCACCACCCAGAGTCAGTTCTCCTTCCATCACCATATAGTTGATCCCCCTTACCCTCATCTCCCACCCCCAACCCCCTTACCCTCTGGCAACCACTAAACTATTGTCTGTGTCTATGAGATTTTGTTTCTTCACTTGTTTGTCTTGTTCCTTTGTTGTTTTTAGTTTTATATGCCACATCAGGGAAATCATATGGTTCTGGACATTTTTGTTTGGCTTATTTTGTTTAGCATAATAATCTCAAGATGCATCCATGTTGTCCCAAATGGCACTATTTCCTCTTTTTTAAGGCAGAATAGTATTCCATTGTGTATATATACATCTTCTTTATCCAATCATCTGCTGAAGATCACTATGGTTGTTTTCATGCCTTGGCCACCGTAAATAAAGCTGCAATGAACATTAGAGCACATATATCTTTATGGATACATGTTTTCAGATTTTTTTGGTTAGATACCCAGTAGAGGGATTGCTGGGTCATATGGTAATTCTATGCTTCATTTTTGAAGAACCTCCACACTGCCTTCCATATCGGCTGCACCAATCTAAATCACCATCAACAGTGTGTGAAGGTTCCTCTTTCTCCACAGCCTCTCCAACACTTGTTATTATTTCTCTTCTTAGTGATACCCATTCTAACTCTTGTTAGGTGATATCTCATTGTGGCTGTTACTTGCATTTCTCTGATGATTAGTCATGTTTAAACTTTTTCCTTATATCTATTGGTCACTTATATCGCCTTTTTGTAGAAATTTCTATTCAGTTCCTGTTCCCATTTTTAAATTAGATTTATTGATTTTTTGTTGTATATTGTAAGATTTCCTTATGTATTTTGGATATTAGCCTTTTACCGGAGATGTTTCCAAAAATATTCTCCCATTCAGTTGGTTGCCTCTTTATTTTGTCGATGGTGTGCTTTCTTTTGTTTTGTTTTTTTTCTGTGCAGCTTTTTAGTTCGATAGAGTCCCATTGATTTATTTTAGATTTTACTCCCATTGCCTTTAAAGTCAAATTCATAAAATGCTCTTTGAACTCAAGGTCCATAAGTTTAGTACCTGTTTTCTTCAATCAGTTTATTGTTTCAGGTCTTATGTTTAGTTCTTTGAACCACTTTGAGTTAATTTTGGTACAAAGTGACAAATAGCAGTCTAGTTTCTCTTTCGTACATGGCTTTCCAAGTCTCCCAGCACCATTTATTGAAGAGGCTGTCTTTGCTCCATTGTATGCTTTTTGCTTCTTTGTCAAAAATTATCTGTCCATATTTATGTGCTTTTATTTCTGAGTTCTCAATTGTATTCCATTGGTCTGTGTGTCTGTTTTTCTGCCAATACCATGCTGTTTTGATTATTGTAGCCCTGTAGTGCGAGCTGAACTCAGGGCGTGTGATACCTCCAGCATCGTTCTTCTTTCGTAGGATTGCTTTGCCTATTCCTGGTCTTTTGTGGTTCCATAAAAATCTTATTATTTTTTGTTCTGTTTCCACACAAAAAATACCATTTGTTTCTTTATGGGGGTTTAATTAAATCTGTATATTGCTTTGGGTAACATGACCATTTTAACTATATTGATTCTTCCAATCTATGAACGAGTAATATCTTTCCATTTCTTTGTGTCTTTTTCATTTTATTTTTAAAATATGTTATAGTTTTCAGTTTATGGGCATTTCACATCCTTCGTTAAGTTTATTCCTAGGTATTTTATTCCATTGCTGCAATTGCAAAATGAATTCTTTTTTGTTTTTTAATTTATTTTTCTGGGATTTTGTTGTTAGTATATACGAATGTGATAGACTTGTGTATGTTGATTTTGTAGCCAGCAACTTTACTATATTCATTTATTTTTTCTGATAGCTTTCTGGTGGAGTCTCTAGGGTGTTCCATATATAACATCATGTTATCTGCAAAAAGTGACAATTTAACTTCTTCATTTCCTATGTGGATGCCCTTTATTTCTCTTTTCTAATTTATCTGGCTTGTACTTCCAGTACTATGTTGAAAAGCAGAGGTGATAGGGGACAGCCCTATCATCTTTCTGAATGTAGAGCGAAGGACTTCAGTATTTCACGACTAATTATGATATTTGCTAAGGGTTTGTCATGTATGGCCTTTATTATGTTAAGTTATTTCCCTGCTATACCCATTTTTAAGTGTTTTAATCATAAATGGATGTTGTAGATTGTCAAATGCTTTTTGTGCATCTATTGATATAATCATATGCCTTTTGTCCTTTATTTTGTTCATGTGGTGTATCACATTGATAAATTATCATACTTTGAACCAACCCCGTGCCCCTGGGATAAACCCCACATAGTGGTGATATAAAATATTGTTGCATTCGATTTGCTAGTATTGTGTTTAGGATTTTTGCATCTGTATTCATCAGAAACATTGGTCTCTCACTTTTTTCTTTTTATGTTATCCTTACCATGTTTGGAATCAGGGTAATGTTGGCCTCCTAAAATGAGTTAGGGAGTATTGTCTCTACTTCAATTTTTTTGGAAGGGTTTGAGTAAGACAGGTATTACATCTGCTTGAATGTTTGGTAGAATTCACTAGTGAAGCCATCTGGTCCCGGACTTTTGCTTTTCGGGAGGTTTCAGATGACTGATTCAATTTCCTTACTGGTGATCGGTCTATTTAGATTTTCCAATTCTCATGATTGTGCCTTGGTAGGCTAATATGTTTCTAACAACATGTCCATTTCTTCTACGTTATTGAATTTTGTGGCATATAGTCCTTCATAGTATTCTTGGATGATCCTTGATATTTCTACGGCATCTGTGTCAACTTCTCTCTTTCATTTCTTATTTTGTTTATATTTGTCTTTTATCTTTTTATATTAGTGAGTCTAGCCAAAGGTTTGTCAATTTTATTAATCTTTTTAAAGAACCAGGTCTTTGTTGCATTATTTTTTTCACTTGTCTTTTTGTTCTCTACATCATTTAATTTTCCTCTGATTTTCATTATTTCCTTCCTTCTGCTGAATTTGGATTTCATTTGTTCTTCTTTATCTGGTTCTTTAAGTTGTAATGTGAGGTTATTTATCTGGGATTTATCTTCTTTGTTGAGATAGGCCTGGAATGATATAAATTTGCCCCTAAAAATTTTTTTCACTGATCCCCAAAATTTTGGTAGGATGTATTTTCAATTTCCTTTGTTTCTATGTATATTTTGATCTGTCCTCTTATTCCTCCTTTGACCCTGTTGTTTTTTTAAAAGTATGTTGTTTAAACTTCACATATTTGTGTTTTTTCCTGCCATTCTTTTTGCAGTTGATATCTAATTTCAAAGCCTTGTGATCAGAGAATATTCTTGGTATGATTTCAATCTTCTTAAATTTGTTAAGGCTAGTTTTATGTCCCAATATATGATCTATCCTTGAGAATGCTCCATGTACACTAGAAAAGAATGTATAGTCTGATGTTTTAGGATGAAATGCTCTATAAATGTAAATTATGTCCATTTCATCTAATGTGTCATTTAGGGCTGCTATTTCATTATTTGTTTTCTGTTTGGATGATCTATCCGTAACTATTAATGATGTATTAATTCCCCTACTATAATTGTGTTTTGGTTAACTTCTCCCTTTAGTTAGTAGTTAGTAGTTGCTTTGTATATTTTGGTTCTCCTTGATTGGGGGCATAAATATTGATGACTATTATGTTTTTTTTTGTGTTTTTTTTTTGTATAGTCCCCTTTACCATTATGAAATGTCCATCTTTGTCTCTTGTTACCATTTTTATCCTGAAGTCTGTTTCATCTGATATCAGTGTGGCTACACCTGCTTTCCTCTGGGTAACATTTGCTTGGAATGTCCATTTCTACCCTTTCACTTTGAGTCTATATTTGTCCTTGTAGCTGAGATGTGTCTTAGAGGCAGCATAAGGTTGGGTTTAGTTTTTTAATTCCAATCTGCTTCTCTCTGCCTTTGTATTGGTGAGTTCTGTCCCTTTACATTTAGGGTGATTATTGATATACTCCTATCATTCTATCTTTTATTTTCTGGTAGTATGGTGTCGCTATTGTTTCCTCGCCTTTTTGATGCCATCTATTATTTCAGTGTGGTGGTATTCTATTTTTCCCTCTGTTTCTTCTTTTTTTATATAATATATTTTAGTTCTGTGATTTTTTGAGTGGTTACCGTTAAGTTCATGTAAAATAAATTTTCATATTTTAAGTATCCCATTTTCTTCAGCATGCTTACTTTCTCCATTCCCCTGTGCTGGTTCAGACTACTATTCTCTCCCTGTTTATGTTTTTGTTCTCACAAATTATCCTTATTTATGCTGTGGGTTGTTATTTGCACTGCAGTAGCAAGTTATATTTTTCCTCTTTTTAAAGAGTTTTTTTTTTTTCTCTTTTTACCCTTTATGTTATGATTATGTGTATAGTGTCCTATTTGGTTTATGGGTTGCCATTCCCTGCTTCTGTCTGTCTGTTTGTAACACTGCACATGGTTTTCTATTCTTTTGCTTTTTTGTTTCAGGTTGAATATCCTGCTTCAGTGTTTATTTTAGTCCCTGTCATGTGTTAGAAAATTCCCTCAGCCTCTCTATGTCAGGAAATGTCTTTATTCCTCCTTCATATCTAAAGGATATCTTTGCAGGATATATTATTCTTGGCTCATAATTTCTATCTTTCAATAGTTTGAATATTTGATTCTATTCTCTCCTGGCTTATAGAGTTTCTTCTAAAAAATCTGATGATAATAGAATAGGCTTTCCTTTGTAGGTTACCTTGTTCTTGTCCCTGGCTGCCTTGAGGATTTTTTCTTTGTTGTGAATGTTTGACAGCTTCAATGCAATGTTCCATGGAGAAGGCCTATAGCATTAAGGTAGTTAGGTGTTCTTGATTGTGTTTCTGAGTTCATTAAACTGCCTTTCCGTGTTTTCTTGCATCTCATTGAGTTTTTTCAGAACTGCCATCTTGAATTCTCTGTCACTAAGTCACATATTTCCATATCTTTAAGTTCATTTTCTGGAGACTTTTCATTTTCTTTCTGAGCTGCCCTGTTACCCTGGATATTAGTGGCAATTAATGAATTATTATTTCTCTTCCTTGGCATCTACCAGAGTGGGTTCTGCAACAGATTGATAGGAGAGGCAGTTTTGTTTCCAGTAAGTGTTGGTAGAATATTTTATTTTCTCTCCTGCTGCAACCTTTTATTCTCTCTCAAAGTGTAGTGTTATATTTTCTTTGCACTGTTCTGGCTTTTCACACAATGCGGGGGGGTTGGGGGCTGTTCCCTGGATGGTGGGCTTCATTTCTGTGAGCAGGTTTCCTGGGTCTCAGGGCACCACCACCGTGGGGGAATGTTGAGTTTCCAAATCTCTTCCTGTACCAGTTTCAGTGTCTGTGCTTTTCAGGGGCTCTGTTTACCCCTGCAGTGGTCCACCAAGATAGGTGGGGGCAGGGATGGTGTGGCTTGTGAGAAGTGGCTCTGAACAATGGTGGCAACCACCAGCAAAGCCAATCCTGCACCAAAGGCTCCCTCCCCTTTTCTAGAACTAGTTAGGCTGTGAGTCTGTGGCTGCAGGCTGCAGTTCTCAGAAGTGCAAATATTCTGTTCCTTTGATCTGACACTGCTACTCTTCTGCCTTTAGCAGTAGGTAGGTAGGCGAGGGGCGAACTCTTATAGGGTAGGGAGAGATCAGCTAGGTTCCATGCCTATGCCTTCCATCCTCTGCTTGGCAGTGAGGGCTTAAACCACTGTTTTTGTCCTTCTTCCCTCAGTCTTTGCTCGGCAGTCTCTGTCTTGAGAGTTGGATTCAACCCTGTTATATACTGATCCCTCAGGCAGCACTGTGGACCATAAGGGGAGTGTGAGAAGTCTGAATTCTTCCCTCTGCTAGGACTGTTGTAGCTGCAGAATGCAGGGAGCTTGGAGATTCTGTGCCCTATGGCCCCAGCAGGCCGCATCTCCATACTTTCCCCTTCCCTCATCCCCTGCTTGCCCAATTTGCCCACCTTTAAGTAATTAAATTTGTGTGTCTCTTAATCTTGCCTGTCTGCTGCATAGGAAATAATTCCTTTGTGGAATTATAGCTGTTCAACTGGGTGTAAATTCCAGGGGAGATTTCAGGAGGCTCACCTCCCACAGCCATTTCAATGAGGTAATCCCCACGTTTAATTGGCTTAAAATAAGTTTTAAGTCCTTATGTACATTTAAATAATGAAAAATGACCCTAGTATGTTTTAGAATCACATGATCTCAGAAAATGTTTCCATTAGAAACAGTAAACCAGTACAGTAATTTGCCAGTTACAAAATCAACATACAAAATCAATTGAATTCCTGTATACTAACAAAGAAATCTCAGAAGAAATTAATTTTTTTCTTTTGCAATTGCAACAAAAAGAAAATACCTATGAATTAATTTAACCAAGGATGTGGAAGATTAATACATTCAAAACTGAAAGATATTTCAAAAAATATGTTGAAGACAAAAGGAATGAAAAGATATTCCATGTTCATTGAGTGGAAGAATCAACACAGTTAAAATGACCATATTACCCAAAGCTATGTATAAATTTAATGCAACCCCCATCAAAATCCCAAAGGTATTTTTTAAAGAAATAAAACAAACCAAAAAAACATCATCAGGTTAGCATGGGGGGAAAAAAAACAAAAACAAAAAAAAAAACACAAAAAACCTGAATAGCCAAAATAATCCTAAGAAAAAAGAATAATGCTGGAAGTATCACACTCCCTGATTTCAGCTTGTACTACAGGCCAACAATAATCAAAACAGCATGGTATTGGCAGAAAAATAGACACACAGACCAAAAGAATAGAATTAAAAACCCAAAAGTTGTGGCGAGCCAGCCGCCACAAGTCGATCAGTACCTGAATGGGGAAGTGGGAATGGAAAAAGACACTCACACAAATGATGATGCGATCGATCGGACTCCAGTGATGCTGAAGCCCCGAGTTTATTCTCCTTCACCAATATATACAGTCTGAGTATGTGCAACTTAACAATCACAAAAATGCATTACCTCATTGAAAGTAAATCTTTAACCTATTTTTCACAGAAACTACAAAATCACTGAAACTCCCAAAAGTAATTATCCCATGACAGAATCTACCAATTATCCCGATAGCCATCAATCCTCTGTGTCCGGGAACTGGCCATTCTCACCACATTACTCAGCAACTTGTAAACACTCTCCAGGCGCCGGCAAAGACATTGTCTTAGGAGTAGAAACAGGTTAAGCATTAACCGAGCCATTCTGTAAGGCTCAGAGTTATCTGTAATCATGGCTCCCTACATCTCCCTCTTTTTTATTTTATAGGAACAAAATCCATCCAGCCAGGATGGCGAGGTGACAGTGCCTGTCTTAGGTGTCCCAGGAAGCCTGCCTCAACTTACCCATCTTTGGTACTCATATTTCATCATACAAGCCCTGTCTTAGGTGTTGAAGCGGCTCCCAAGTATTTACCCGTCGTTGACTAACCCGTCCCTCATAATGCTCAGGGGAGAGAGGCTTATGGCTTCGCCTTAAGCTCAAGCTGATGGATGTTAGCTCGTAAGTCTAACATCCTGCTGATGAAACATCTAATGAGGATGGGGAGTAGGCACAGAACCAAACAGACACAGATGCCCAATGCAAGGAACGTCATAACAGAATGGGCAATATGAGACATAGAGGGCAAAACATTTCTAAGAACATCAACAAATTCAGAGGCAGCCTGAGCTGCATCAAATTTTAAGGGTTCAGCTTCTCTCATACTTTGAATTTCATCGTGAAGCCGAAGCATATCCAAAGATAGGTTAGCATCATGCCAAATTCCTTGAAGATGTGAACGAACCCGATTCCAATTATATTGACTATTATTATATTTTTTAGAGGTAACACATATCCAATGGTATTCCGGATGACATTCTAAATGAGATTTAACTTTCATACCCTGAATGACATTTCCCATAAACTGAACCGTATCATAAAGGGCATTCACTTTTTGCTCTAATTTCTCATCAATAGCTTCTTGGGTCCCTAAAGCCAAAGTAACATTTTTTGAAAGAGTATTAACATAATGAGCATTTTGAATAGTCTGAGAAAGAGCCACAGCTGCTGTAGCAGCAGTTGCGATTATAGTAACCAAAGCCATAATTCCTGCAAGTAGAAGTCCAATAAACCGCTTTTGTCTACTCAAAGCATACTCAATTTCTTTAAAAATCTGCAAGCTTCTTTCAGCATACCAAGGTCCAGGAATATTGACAGGAAGCATAATAAAAGATGGATGTTTAAGTATCACAACATGAGTTCCTAATGGTACCCAAGAAATACAATTTGCTAAGGAACAATTACTACAGGATATATTAAATTGATTTCCTACAAAGTGTACATTAACATTTCCAATCAACAATGCATAAGGGGAAGGAACACAAGCAGATATATTAACAGTCTTAGCAACAGTAGTCCAATCTCTAGTCCCATCTTTCAAGACACTCACATGACTGCAGGGAGTGCCTGATTTACAGAACTCAACCATTTGAACAACCTCATCCATTACTCCCATAAGTTTCCATAATGAATTTTGCTGATATTGTGTGTCAGAATTCCAAAGTCCAGAAGTCAGTTCTTGGGCCCATCCGGACCGGTTACTTCTCGACCAGTCAACGATGTATCTGCCTGTTCCAGGGATGTCATAACGAACAGGATCATTGCCAGGACAGTCTCTCCATGGGACAGTCTCAATATTTAATTTCAATCTTTTATTGCAAGATGGACGTGATGGAGGGACGGGCAGATTTATCTTGCGTCCTCCGGACCAATCGCCTAGCATATTAAGACGAACAGTCCATCCAACTAAAGGGTCATTAATATGCATAGTGACAGGAGAACCACGCAAGCACCCAGATGTTGACCTATTTTTTGCAATACAAATAGGCAAACCTATTTCTATACCATTATAAGTGAAATTCCTTTCCAGATACTGTTTCATATGTCCATCAGAGGGCAATCCTAAGGCATGGGTGTCATTAACATAGACTGGAATCTCCGGACCGTCCCACACAGCGGGGTGGAGGATTGGTGGATCAGGTACATAGGCCCAATACGTCCGGTCGTCGTCAGCATTGCTGAGGGCTATCAGCGTCATCAATAGGTAGAGGGTCCACATGTCGCACCAATCGTTCTGGCAGCCACCGGGGGCCTTCTGCATCCTGTAGAAAAACACATACATGTCCTCGTCCCCATATGAGGACTGGATCTGGGCCTTGCCAAGAGCCCGTAAGTGGATCTTTCCATTTGACCAATGCCTGTGGGGCAGTAGAAGGATGCCAAAAGCGCTCTGCCGCACTTTTGCCATGGGCATCCAAGGTCAAAAAATTTTGAATAAAGAGAGAATGAGACAAATAATTATGAGGCGTTAGGGGATATAACTCCCCCTTCTTTATTTTTTGCAAATTGACTTTCAAAGTGCCATGAGTGCGCTCAACAATCCCTTGTCCTTGGGGATTGTAAGGAATGCCAGTAACATGATTGATCGAAAATTGCTGGCAAAATAGAGAAAATTTTTTGCTGGTATAACCTGAGCCATTATCTGTTTTAAGTTTTTTAGGAGTTCCAATCATGGCGAAAGCAGCAAGACAATGCCTAATAACATGGGATGTAGCCTCACCTGTCTGAACTGTGGCTACAACGAATCCTGAAAACGTATCAATGGAGACATGAACATATGTTAACTTTCCAAATTCAGGTATATGAGTCACATCCATTTGCCATAAGTCATTAAGACGTAAGCCTCGAGGGTTGACTCCATAATGAGGCACAGGCCGGAGATGTGAACAGTCTGGACACTGTTTTACTATCTGACGTGCTGCTTCTCTGGTTATATTATACTGCAGTCTCAAGCTCTGGCTGTTTTGATGGTGGAGGCTATGAGCCTTCTGTGCCTTTTCTATTTGAGTCAAGGCAATGAGCTGAGTGGCAGAATCTGC
This sequence comes from Rhinolophus sinicus, assembly GCF_057876585.1. NCBI lineage: Eukaryota > Metazoa > Chordata > Mammalia > Chiroptera > Rhinolophidae > Rhinolophus > Rhinolophus sinicus. Next base: position 89,514,045 of record NC_142518.1, read on the forward strand.
AATTTGATTTCCTGAGGCTAAAGGGCCTGGAAGATTAGAGTGAGCTCTAATATGGCCAATGTAAAATTTCTCACAGCGCAGCAGAATGGCCTGCTGTATCTGAAGAAACAGGTCCTGAATAATTGGATTGCTGGTGGTAATAAAAGGTACCGTTTCTAAATTTCTGATGGCACGAACCACATAATGGCTGTCAGAGAATAAATTAAAAGACTGGAAAGCAAAATCAAGCAATACCATATGAACTGCTCGAAGCTCAACTATCTGAGCTGAGGCTGGAGGTGTCTGTACTCTCTTGGTGACCTTTTTATTGAGCACATAGACAGCTACACCATTGTTGGATCCATCAGTAAAAACATTAGGTACAGCAGGAAGAGGAGCATGTGATACTATTGAAGGGAAAATTGGATCATGATGTTGAAAAAAATTGAAGCAATTTATGCTTGGGATTATGATTATCCAAAGTCCCCACAAAATTAGCCAATGCGACAGGAAAACTGTTTGTAAACTGCATCAGACCTTGAATCTGTGTTTTTGTAAAAGGGATAACAATAGAATCTAGCTCCTTTCCATAATATTTTCGAGCTTCCAAGCGGCTCTCCTGAATTAAACTGGCCACAAATTCATAATAAGGAGTAAGATTCTTTTGAGCAGCTACAGGGAGGTGTATCCATCGAAGTGGCCCTTCTTGCCACAACACTGCTGTGGGTGTATGCTTGGTGTCCAAAACATACACATATAGAGGTTTAGAATAATCTAAAAAGGAGACATGCTGTTGCTGAATGGCTTCCTCAACCTTAGAAAGAGCCTTCCGTGCAGGCTCAGTAAGAGACCTGGGGGAGGTCGGATCAGAATCTCCTTTTAAAATTTCAAACAGTGGTTTAAGATCTCCAGTAGTTAATCCCAAAGAAGGGCACAGCCAATTAATATCTCCCAACAGTTTCTGAAAACCATTAAGAGATTTAAGATGATCTTTCCTAAGCTCTATTTTTTGTGGGGCGAAATGCTGAACAAACAACTGAAATCCCAAATAAGAATAAGGCTCACTTCTCTGTACTTTCTCAGGTGCAATAATAAGACCTGAGGCCAGAAGATTCTTTTTCATATCTACAAAGCAAGCTAACAACATTCCTTCTTTCTTACAAGCCAATAAGATGTCATCCATATAATGAATGATATACACAGAAGGAAACTGTTTTCTGGTGTTATCAATTGCTTCACTAACAAACTTCTGACACAAGGTGGGGTTATTCGCCATGCCTTGGGGGAGGACTCGCCATTGATATCTTTTCATAGGTTCCTGGAAGTTCGGGCTAGGAATACTAAAAGCATATCTTTTACAATCTTGGGGATGGAGTGGTATATTATAAAAGCAGTCTTTCAGATCTAGCACTATTTTATAAGTATCCTTTGGAATAGCAGAAGGATGAGGTAATCCTGGCTGGAGAGCACCCATAACTTCCATAGTTTCATTTACTTTTCTCAAATCCTGCAACAATCTCCATTTCCCCGATTTTTTCTTAATTACAAAAATGGGTGAATTCCAGGGTGACGTAGATTCAACTACATGGCCTTTGTCAAGCTGCTCCTGTACTAGCGCTTGAGCGGCTAATATTTTTTCTTGAGTAAGGGGCCATTGATCTATCCACACAGGCATATCAGATTTCCAAGTTATTGCTTCTGCAGTTTTTTGGTGGAGTACAGGTAGATCTATGACCCCTGGGGAAAATGTCCTAAACCAGCTCTTTGTAAATTAGGGGTAGGCGAAACAGATTCCTGACGTCCTTGTCCCTCAGTGCCTAAGCCTTGTCCTGGGAGGAGCCCTGATCAAACATCTGCTGAGTTACTTGAGTGCTTGGGCTAAAAAGATAAACTCCCATATTGCTCATAATGTCCCGTCCCCATAGGTTAATAGGCAGACCGGGGATAATGTATGGTTGGAAAGTCCCCTGATGTCCTTCCTCATCTTGCCATGACAATAAATCACTGCTCTGCTTAGGGGAATGAGACTGACCTATGCCCTGTAAGTCTGTATTAGTGCATCGCATAGGCCAACTAGAAGGCCAATGCTCAGCAGATATACAGGATACATCAGCTCCAGTATCTAAAATCCCTTGAAAACTTTTTCCACTAATTGTAAGCTGCAAAACAGGTCGATCTCTTTTTATTTCTTGAACCCAATAAGCATCAGAGGAACCGAATCCTCGGTCTCCACGTTTCTGATTTTGCCTATTTTTCCCTATTTTTATACGAGGCAAAATAATTAGCTGAGCTATGCGAGTCCCAGCAGGTATAACTGAAATATTTAAAGGTGAGTGAGTCATAATTTTAATTTCTCCAGTAAAGTCCTCATCAATAACTCCTGGGGAAATTTGAATCCCCTTCATAGTGGTACTACTTCTTCCTAATAATAAACCTACAGTTCTTAGTGGTAGTGGCCCAAAGATCCCTGTGGGCAATGCTTGCATTCCCATCTCAGGAGTTAATACGATGTCGGTGGTGGAACAGAGGTCCAATCCTGCGCTGCCTGAGGTGGCCCGGAATAAATCCGTGATGTATTTCCCCTCAGATGCTCGTTCCCTTTCTGTCCCTGCATCTGCGCTGGGATATGCAGTGCCCCATAACATTGTTGATTCGTGGCCAGGGGCTGGCCCCTCACCCAGTTTCCCTGGATGGGTTTCCCATCTTTATCTGTCTTAGATTTGCATTCATTGGCCCAGTGTTTTCCTCTCCTACATTTAGGACATATATCTGGAGGCTTTTTTGTAGGAGCGGTCGAGTTCTCAGACTCTCCTTTACGAGGGCATTGGGCAGCTCGATGTCCCAATTTTCCACATGTAAAGCAAGCTCCAGATCGACTCCCTGAATTGAGCCTTGCCTGTTGATACAATACTTCTTTCATAGGCTTTCCCTGTATCGCTGCTGCTATGGCTATGCCTTGGGTAAAAGAGGATCCCACGTCAGAACACAAGCGAATATAGTCAGACAATGTTCCCTTTTTTTTAAATGGTCTAATAGCAGCTTGGCAGGCAGAATTAGCATTTTCATAGTCAAGCTGCGTTATGAAAGACTGAGTAGCGAGGGATGGTCCAAAAATCCGCCCCGCGGCAGTATTGAGACGAGCCACAAAATCTTGAAAAGGCTCATTGGGCCCTTGCCTTATCTGAGAAACATGTTCCTCTTTGCGGGAAGTATCGGGCAGCATGCGCCAAGCATCTTTTGCTGCAGCAGTGGTCTGAGCGTAAGCTCCTGCTGCAAAGCCCATTTGGTTTCTTAGTTCAGCATATATGCCTTCTCCTGCTAGCATGTCAAAAGTGATAGGAATTTGCCTTAGGGCATTTTGATTAGCCTTCTTTTTGCAATTTTCATAAAACTCTGATTTCCATAAGAGATAGTCGCCCCCAGAAAGGCAAGCATGAGCAATATGCTTCCAATCCTCTGCAGGGGTAGCTTCACTAGACAGGGCATCCAAAATTGCCATGGTGAAAGGGGCAATAGGACCATATTGTGTGCAAGCCTCCTTTAATTCCTTTAATTGTTTCCATTGAAATGGCCTCCATTCTCTAAACCTGTTCCCTGCCTGGTCAAGCCTGTCAAAGATAGGATATACTCCAAATTGCTCTGTGGACTCCCCTTGCTTGTGAGCTTCTTCACAAGCCATTTGAAGAGGGGAGCGCACAACAGAGTCCGACCCTGGCTTAACATAACCTGGCGGAGGCTTATTAGGCATGTCCCAAACCGGAGGCTGCAGCGGAGGACCCCAAATACAGGGCTCCTCAGGAGGTGGTGCAGAGGGATTAACTATGGGGGGATCTTTACCCCGAGGATTCCATTGATCTCTAAAAGGAATCAGGGGACTCCGAGGACAATTTCCTCCATCCACAGCAACTTTAAGTTCAATCAACTGTCCCTGAATCTTTTTTAGCTGATCTGCAAGAGAAAGGGTAGTATCTGCAGGTTGCTCGTCTCCTTGAGCCATAGCCACCAACGGAGGGTATTTGTCCCTATCATATTTGGCTGCCTCATCCTCTAATTTTTCCTGATCCTGAGGGTCTAATTCGTCCCAGTGCTCGACCGGAGCTTCCTGATAAACAGGCTCTTTGTTAACCTTAGAAAATCCTTCCATATGTTTGGCTCCCTCCCCCTCCTCTCTCTCCGCCGGAGAAGCGACAGGTGGGAGAATTTCCTCATTTCCAGCTTGTTTCACTTTCTCTAGCTTACAGCCCTCACGTTTAAGATCTAAGCAATCCCTGATCAAAGTCCATAACCCGAATGTTTCTACAGGGACCCGCTGAGGTCCATGGGCAGCATAATAATCTTGTAACTGTTTTTCCACCTTTCTTTTGCAATTTTTATAAAACTTGTCTAGCTGTTCTCTGCTCACCCGACTGCCACGGGCGGCAAGCAACTTCTTAAGTCCTCTAACATACAGGTCCTTGCTGCTCGCGTGACCCATTTTTCCCCTTTTCGGCCCTTCAGTCAACAAAGGAAACAGTCAGATGCCCGTCTGGACGTGCCCCTCGCGGGACTAAATCTGTCTTGCCTAAGGCACTTCGGTATAAGTCCCCGAACTGGTGGACCGAAGTCCAGTCGCCATTATGCCGTATGACAGAAACGGAACCGCAGATTAGGGCCCAAGCAAGCTCCGTGACAAGAAGTTGTGGAACTATCATTCATTCACACATTCATTCAACCGAGGGGTAATACTACTGTGTCTCACTCACCGCGCATCCACTGAAATAAGCTCCTCTACGAGCTGGGCCCTAGCCACGCGGTGTTCCTCACTGTTACCCCCGTATTCAGGTCCCTGTTCGGGCGCCAAGTGTGGCGAGCCAGCCGCCACAAGTCGATCAGTACCTGAATGGGGGAGTGGGAATGGAAAAGACACTAACACAAATGATGATGCGATCGATCAGACTCCAGTGATGCTGAAGCCCCGAGTTTATTCTCCTTCACCAATATATACAGTCTGAGTACGTGCAACTTAACAATCACAAAAATGCATTACCTCATTGAAAGTAAATCTTTAACCTATTTTTTCACAGAAACTACAACTCCCAAAAGTAATTATCCCATGACAGAATCTACCAATTATCCCGATAGCCATCAATCCTCTGTGTCCGGGAACTGGCCATTCTAACCACATTCCTCAGCAACTTGTAAACACTCTCCAGGCGCCGGCAAAGACATTGCCTTAGGAGTAGAAACAGGTTAAGCATTAACCGAGCCATTCTGTAAGGCTCAGAGTTATCTGTAATCATGGCTCCCTACAAAAAGTAAACCCACATAAATATTGCCAGATAATTTTTGTCAAAGGAGCCAAAAACATACAACGGAGAAAAGACAGCCTCTTGAATAAATGGTTCTGGGAGAATTGGAAAGTTATCTGCAAAAGAATGAAACTAGACTGCTATCTGTCACTGTGTGCCAAAATTAGCTCAAAATGAATCACATACCAAAATATGAGACCTGAAATAATAAATTAGAAAAAAACAGCACAAACATAGGTACTAAACTTATGGACCTTGGGTTCAAATAATATTTTATGAATTTGACCTCAAAGACAAGGGAAATAAAAGCTAAAATAAATCAATGAAACTATATCAAAGTAGAAAGCTGCACAGCAGAATAAACCATTGACAAAATAAAGAGGCAACCAACCGAGTGGGAGAATATACAGTAGTACCTCAGTTTTCAGATGTCTCTGTTTATGTACATTTCGGTTTATGAATGCCGTAAACCCGGAAGTAAATACTTCCGTTTTCGAACATGCCTCAGAAGTCAAACATGTCACGCAGCTTCTGCTGAGTGCAAGATCATGAGGCCTAGCTGTCGGCTGTTTTTGAACGATTGAGAACTCGAACAGTCTTCCGGAATGGATTACGCTAAAAAACCGAGGTACCACTGTATTTGCAATAAGGGTTTTTTTTCTTTTTTCTTTTTTCTTTTTTAATTTATTGGAGTGACAACTGTTAGTAAAATTACATAGATTTCAGGTGTACAATGGAATACTATTCGGCAATAAGGGTTTAATATCTCAAACATATAAGGATCTCATACAACTCAACAACAAAAACAAACAATCCAATTAAAAAATGGGCAGAGGACCTGACTAAACTTTTCTCCAAAGAGGACATACAGATCGCCAATAGACATATGAAAAGATGCTCCTCATCACTAATCATCAGAGAAATGCAGATAAAAACCACAATGAGATATCACCTCATACTAGTTAGAATGGCTATCAAGAATACAATTATTAACAAGTGTTGGAGAGACTGTGTAGAAAAAAAAAAAACTAAACCGTCATACACTGTTGCTGGGAATGCAGATTTGTGCAGCCACTATGGCAGACAGTGTGGAGGTTCCTTAAAAAACTAAGAATAGAATTACCATATGACCCACCAATCCCTCTCCTGGGTATCTACCCAAACATCTGCAAACATTTATCTGTAAATATATATATGCTCTGATGTTCATTGCAGCTTTATTTATGGTGGCCAAAACATGGAAACAAACAAAGTATTCTTTGATAGATGATTGTATAAAGAATATGTGGTATATGTACACAATGGTATACTATTCTGCCATAAGAAAAGATGAAATAGTGTCATTTGTGACAACATGGATGGATCTTGATATTGTTATTCTACGTGAAATATGTCAGACAGAAGAGGTCGATAACCATATGATTTCACTGATATGTGGGACATAAAAATGAAAGCAACAAAGGAACAAGAGAAACAAACAAAGAAACAAAAGCTAATAGACACAGACAATACTTTAGTGGTTACCAGAGGGTAAGGGGGGAGGAGAGTGGTAGATGAGGGTAAAGGGATCAAATATATGGTGAAGGAAGGAGAACTGTTTCTGGGTGGTGAGCACACAATGTGATATGTAAATGATGTTTTACAGAATGTACACCTGAAATCTACGTAACTTTACTAACAATTGTCACCCTAATATACTTTAATTAAAAAATTAATTGACTTTTTAGTATACACTGGATTCACTTATTTGGTATTAAACCCTAACCTGGCTAATAAAAGCTTAGCAACCATTTTGATAGCAGGAATAACTGGAAAACTATATCAAAAAGCTTTTACCAACCTTTAGAATGTAAAATTGGAAATTAATAATGTCTTACAAGTTTCTCTGTGTACAAGAGTGCCCAGATTCCCTCTTCGGTTGGGTTCTTATGTGTAAGCTAAAAGCCCAAATAACATCTCACCCCAAAAGCAACAGTTCTATCTACAGGGTCTGCCAGAACATGCCCTGTAGATTCAAATGCTACTTGTCTACCTGGAAAGGACAGAAAGAGAAACTGTGCCTCTGGAGATCTATGAAACTATTAGTACAGATTTATGGGCAGATGGGACACCTTGCAAAGCTACTGTTGCACAACCAGTAATAATAAAGTTAAAGGAGGGGGGCTATAAAACCACATCAAAAACAATAGTCCTTGAAAAGTTAGGTTTTAGAAGGACTACAGCCAATCCTGTTAAAGTTCCTGAAACAGGTTGATTCATTCATGCTACTCCTCATATAGTGCCCCCATTTTGCCAATGAAGAAGTTGCTTACCTAACGTCTGGCTGAATATAAGCAATAGCAGCTATGCAAGTCCCTGAAAATAGGAGACAGCTGCAAGGATTCTTAGCTATGTTAGGGTATTGTTGCATATGGATCCCAGACTTCAGCCTCATAGCTAAGCCTCTTTATGAATTCTTAAAGGCACTGAATACCATACTCCTAGACTAGATGGCTGAATGCCAACTGGTTTTTGACACAATAAAAAAGAAAGTGATGTCAGCCCCAGCTTTAGGTTTACCCAATCCCTGGAATCCATTCACCTCATATGTGCATGAAAAACAGGAGATTGAGTAAGGGGTCCTTGTCCAGATGCTGGGAGGCTCCCCAGAACCAATAGCCTACTTCTCCAAATGGCTTGATTGAATAACACAAGGGTGGCCACCTTGTCTGTGGGGAGTTGCAGGTACCTGTGACATCCTACAAGAAGCAGAAAAAATAACTCTAGGAGAGTCAGTGACGGTGTTTGTATCAAACCACGTTCTGACCTTATTAGAACAAAAGGTAGGGTACTGGCTAAAACCTGGACAAATGGGCCAATACCAATCTATTTTACGAGACAATCCTAATGTGGTTCTGCAAACCACCATGATATTGAACCCAGCCACCCTGCTACCAAACTTGAACTCAGACCCTAGCCTAACACATGACTGTCTGGAAATTCTTGACTTAGTCTATTCCAGCTGATTGGACCTCTCTGACCTGCCACTGACAGATCCTGAATGGGAACTTTACACCGATGGGAGCAGTTTCATGGACAATGGACAGCAAAAAGCCAGGTATGCTATGGTGACACTGGTCAAGGTAACAGAATCTAAGGCTCTCCCTCCTCACACTTCTGCAAAATCGGCCAAGCTAATTGCTCTCACCAAGGCTGTGGAATTGTCCCAGGGCAAGTGGGCCAATATATACACTGACTCTAAGTATGCCTTCATGATTACCCCATTCTCCCAGTGCTATATGGAAAGAAAGGGGACTCTTGACCTCAAGAAACAAAGAAGTTAAATACCCAACAGAAATATTAGCCCTATTGGAAGCTATAAACCTGCTTGAACAAATTGTCATCATGCATTGTCCAAGACATCAGAAGAGTGTCATTCATGTCTCCCTGGGAAATAGGATAGCTAATAAAGCAGCAAAACAAGATGCCCAAGATACCCCAACATTAAGGGTGCTAATATCTCACATAAATGTATCAGAATTTAAGCTTCAATATTCAGAAAAAGATGAGGAATACACTAAAAAATGGGAGTTTTCAAACATTGACCCCCAACTCAATGGGGAAATTGATGCCCATGGCATGATATTACTTCTCTGAGGCCTTAGTGTGTCCCATTTTCAGACATCTACATGAAAGAACTCACTATGACAGAGATGCATGGATGGATTTGATTTGACCTCATTTAGAGGGACCATGTTTGTTTAAAACTGTTCAGTGGATCACTCAAGGATGCCAATTGTGTGCTAAAAACAATCCAAAAACTGAACAGAATCCTCCTGAAAAGGGGGCACAATATGTACTGGTATGTCGTTATGAAGATTGGCAGGTTGATTTTACTCAAATGCCTTGAGCTCAGGGAAATTTTAAGTTCTTTCTAGTTTTTGTAGCTGCTTTCTCAGAGTGGGTAGAAGCATACCCTGCCCAGACTGAAAAGGCTGCTGATGTGACCAGATGCTTGCTCAAGGAAGTTATACAAAGGTTTGGCCTTCCACGCTCCGTCTAAAGTGACAGTGGGCCATTGTTTATGTCTGAAGTCACCCAAAAGCTAAGCAAGGGATTACAAATAAACTGGAAACTGCACACTGCCTGGAAAACCAAGAAGGTGAACCAAACCTTAAAGGAGACAATTGACAAAATATGTCAAGAAACCCACCTTACGTGGTATCAGGCTCTCCCCATTGCTCTCCTCCAGGTCAGTGTGGCCCATAGAAGTGGGCTCAAATTGAGCCCTTTCAAGACAGTATATGGGAAACCTTTCTAGACCTCAACATTAGGAACACCACCATTAAACCTAGATCAGGAAATAAGGATTAAACAACATGTACGACACCTAGGAGAAATGTTAATAACCTTTCATAAGTATGAAAGGTTATAACACCTACTGGAGGAACAGCTCCACCCATTCCACCCAGGGAACAGAACGCTGATTAAGATGTGGAAAGAACAGGGACCTGAAAACTATCTTGCTGAAAAATGGACTGGTCCTCATGATGTATTGCTGATTACACACACAGTTCTAAAGCTCACCTGAGGGATGTCTTGGATTCACCACACTTGAGTGAAGCAAGCTCCTAAAGAGGAAACACCCAAGTCCAGCGAGTCTGCATGGACTTATGCACCCACTGAAAACTTAAAACTACGCTTAAAAAAAAAAAAAAAAAGACACGAGGAGACAAGCTAAGAGATACTGGGAAAGTTGTAGGAGGTTTGTTGAAAAAATCTGGGTGATGAACACACAATGGGATTTATAGATGATGTAATACAGAATTGTACACCTGAAATCTATGTAATTTTACTAACAATTGTCACCCCAATAAATTTAATAAAATAAAATTAAAAAAAAAAAGAAAAAAAATCTTGAGGAAATTTTATATATCATTAAGTTAAATACCATTAATTAAGTAAACTTGAATATCAAAAGTAAGCTGGAGCAAAATTAGAGCTGATGTTTTCTCTCTCTGCTAAATAAGACAAAGTTTGTCAGACTATTGGTCTGCTACTGATACTATGAAAAAGTTTTCTGCCTAAATGGCAAAGATTATATGTCATCAGAATAATATTCTATGTTTTGTATTGTCTTAATTAGATCCTTGGTTACTTAAGAAAACTAATCTCCACAATAGTAAGAACTATAAATAAGGTTTGCTAATTATTATGTAAATTTCTGTATTTTGGAACTGATAGAGTTCATGCACCCTCCTCAGTGTCAAGCCACTGAAAGGAAGCTTGGCCTTATGTTTTTCCTAATCTAGCACGATATTATAGTAAATCTGACCCATTGTTGCATCTTGATAAGAAGGCTCAGATCCTAGAGAAGGCCAGGGAATTTATTTCAATGTCTTTAAAAACTGAGACAGGGAAAATGAGTAAAGAAACGAACGGCAAGACCAGAGATGAGGCCAGAGATATGCCAGACTTTTGGCTGTAGTTATAGACAGGCCAAGGCCATAACCACCTCAGGAGCCGGCTTTGGATGTGAAAGCACCAGACCACTGGATTAAGGAGTGCCTTAGTACTCCAAAGCAGCTGTGCCCCCTATACAAATTAAAAGGGCACTGGAGGATGTATTGTCCCCTGCTCTGAAGGGAGGAGAGACAATTCCTTCCCTGCAAATGGCTGTGATCGACTGATGGGCCAAAGATTCCCAGAAGCTCCCTAGAAGAAAAAGGCCATTCTCATCACAGGGGAGGAACTGCAGGTGACCCTTGAAGTGGCAGGTAAGCCTGTTAATCTCCTGATTGATATGAGAGCCATTTATTCTTTCTCAAAGACTCATTCTAGACCTATTTAATTGGAAACCTGCTCTGTTGTAGGGATAAATAGAGCCCCTAGATTTGGGCTCATACTCAGCTTGTTCCTTACCATTGGCCTATACCTTAGAGGAAATATAAAACAAGCAATTCAGACTTAAAAAAATAGCACTGGGGATATTTTCTCAAACCTCTGAGCCTTGGCGCTAGTTATTGTCCATTGCTTCACTTTGTTATCTCACTGCTTCCAAAGAACCCTTACAACTTAATCCTTATGAAATGCTCTATGGGAGGCTTCTTCTTACAGATGACCTGCTTGTAGACTCTGACCTCAATTGTGTTATTTCCTATGTTATTAAATTGGGAGAAGTTCAGCAGGCACTCAGGAAATATGGGGACTGGTATCTCCTCCAGGCTGACCCCTCTACACATTGCAGAGGGGTGGAAATCCATGGGACCATGTATTGTTAGAAGCTTAGAGGGAAGGGGAGGGGTCACTGACAGAACAGTTAGCTCCTAAATGGAAGGGAACCTTTGCAGTTCTTCCAAGCACCCCAAATGCTTTCAGACTGCAGAGAGTCAGCAGCTGGGTCCACTTCCCTCAAACCAAACCTGTTTCATTTAAGTCTCCACATGACTCCCCCAGAAGGAAGACTGTAACTTCTATTCCTGTGACCCAATCAAAGACCTTAAGTTTCTCTTCAAACAGACAAACAAATCAATTTCCCAAGGGTGATAAGTACTGATGACTGCTGGAGTTGCTCATTATTGCCTTTCTCTCAGGCTTTATTTTGGGTCTAGTTTTCACTTATACTTGCACTGTACTTGGGATCCCCGCTGAATGCATCACCATTATGTTAGTCCCTTTGGCTCTCTTCCCCAGGCTCTTCTAGATAGAGCAGGAAAATAACTTTATTGTCAATTCTCCGTAGACTGCTTATCTTTGGCCCTTGTCGTTTGGTTTCATTGTCAGGTTTGTGTCATCTGGGACACAGCAGTTTATCTCCAGGTGGTCATCCACAAAGGTTCCAACTGGTTCCTGAGGATAACAAGCCATGCCAGCAGCCGCTTGACCAAGGGGCCCATTTTTTTGTCTTACAGTTCCTCCATAGCCATGTCCTGCTGTAATGGAACAGTAAAGAATTCTGGTGGTGATAGGCAGGGACTAGGCCCACTCTCAGCAGGAAGTAGCAAAAGCAGTTACCACCCGTGTCCTTGGATTTAAAATTTGTCTTAATCTGTTTATTAAAGGAGTAAGATAGTTGTTTTGTTTCCTCTCTAACTTACATTTACTGATTTTAAAGAAATGAAATGAGCAAAAGACAGGGAGGATTGTGTAGATGGCACTATGTCTTCTATTTTGAGATTTAAACCACTTGTGTGATTTTATTTAACAGTGTAGTTTAGCTTGGGACTTTTTGAACATTTTTATTTTCTTTGCCTCAGTCCCCTCCTGCCAAACCTTAATGGTTTTGTTTACTGTATGTTTACTATGCATACCACTTGCCATGGTTCTGTTTACTTCAGACCATATGCATACCTAGCCCAATGACTTGAAATAAGTTTTTACATCTGTGTAAGATCCACTCTGGTTCCTGAAACAATCCAGCCTCTGGGAAGTGCCTTTTTTCCCGGAATTGCCAGACCAACTTCTCCCCTCCTTTCCTTATAAGCATGCCTCTCCTTTCATGCCTATAAAACCTTATGGTGGTATTAAGAGCTGGAAAGCAGTCTTTGTGACATGAAGTCCTCTGTCTTCCCTTAATGCTGGCATATTGGACTAAACCTGCTTTTCTTTCCACCAACCTTGCCTTTTGAGTTTTGGCTTTCATGTGGCAAGCAGCTAAACCTTTTCATGGTAACACATTTAAATTTAAAGTAATTGTTAATAGATATGTAGTTATTGCCATTTTATTATTGATATTTTTTATCTTTTTTCTTCTTTTTCTTAAAGAGGTCCCTTTAACATTTCTTGTAATACTGGTTTGGTGGTGATGAACTCCTTGAGTTTTTTTTTTTTTTTTCTTGTCTGGGAAGTTTTTTACCTGTCCTTTGATTCTAAATGATAGCTTTGCTGAGTAGAGTAATATGGGTTGTAGAGCTTTCCTTTTTATCACTTTGAACATCTTGTGCTGATCCCTTCTGGCCTGCAAAGTTTCTATTGAGAAATCAGCTGACAGTTTTATGGAAGATCCCTTGCAGGTAGCTAATTGCTTTTCTCTTGTTGCCTTTAAAATTCTCTTTTCGTCTTTTACCTTTGGCATTTTAATTATGATGTGTTTTGGTGTGGGCCTCTTTGGGTTCATATTGTTTGGGACTCTGCATTTCCTGTGCCTCTATGTCTATTTCCTTCACCAGGTTAGGGACATTTTCCATCATTATTTCTTCAAATAGGTTTTCAGTTCCTTGCTATCTGGTATCCTTATGATGCAAATGTTGGTACACTTGATATTATCCCAAAGGACCCTTAAACTTTGTGTTGTTTTTGGAATCGTTTTCTGTTCTGATTAGGAGTTTTCTGCTACTTTATCTTCCAAATCACTGGTTTGATCCTCTACTTCATCTAATGTACTATTGATTCCCTCTCACATATCCTTCATTTCAGTTATTGCATTCTTCATTGCTGACTGATTCTTTTTATGTTTTCTACTTCCATTTTTATGTCCCTTATCTCTTTGTTGAAGTTCACCCTAAGATCATTGAGCATCCTCATAATCAGTGTTTGGAACTCTGCATCTGGTTGATTGCCTGTCTCCATTTTGTTTGGTTATTTTTTCGGGAATTTTATTATGTTATTTCACGTGGGACGTGTTTTTTTGTTTGCTCATTTTGGCTGCCTCCCATGTTTGTTTCTATGTTAGGTAGAGCTGCTATGTCTCCCAGTTTTGGCCTTATGTAATAAGTGTCCTGTGGGGCAGTGGTACAGTCTCCTTGATCACCAGAGGTGGGTGCTCCAGGTGAGTCCCTTTTGTGTGTGCCCTCCTGTTGTAGTTGAACTTAGGTTGCTGTTTGCATGTCAATAGAAGGGATTGACCCTTGTGCTAATTGATTGTGAAGACTGGTCATGACTATAGTGGAGGAAGTTGTGCAGAGGTTGACCCTATTCCACTTTAACAAAGCTCTGGTGCCTGTTGAGTCTTCTTTTGGGTGTTTTTTTGTTTTCTTTGGAGGTGAATGGGTAGTGCTCTGGTGTTTTCTAAAGCTGATCACCATGTATGTTGGTTCTGAGGCCTCTTTGGAGGGGATCTGTTGCAGGCCAAGGTCAGCCACTGCCTGAGCCCTGTGCGGGACCACTTGGTGTGAGCTACAAAAGGAACTACAGATAGTTGCCACTTGTGCTGGGTTTGGAGGTGACTGAGAGAGAGACTAAGCTTCCAACTGAGGTCTCCTGTCACTATTCCCAGGGTGGGACTCCCAACTAACATATATGGGGCATGTCAAGGTCAGATAGTGCTTATTTGGTGTTTCTGAACCTTTGAGAGGCTTTAGGAATGTCCACAGCATGAGGCAAGACAGGTTGTTTGTATGGAAAAGCCACTAGAAGGGGTTAGGGTGGGTCTGCCATTTGGGTGGGGTGGTGTCTTGAGGATTCCTTAGGGTGGGATGAATGGTGTTAGCCAGGTTGGTGGAGACTCACATAAGGTTCCAGCCTATGTGTGCACGTTCAGTGGTGGGAGAGCTCAACAATGATACAGTGGCTTATGCCAGCACTTCTGTTTGGGAAAAAGCTGCCCCTCCAGCCCTTCTCCTGAAGCCATACAATAAATTCAGTTCCTCCCTGTATGTCCCTGGTGCCTTTTGAGTTGCTGCTCCAGTGCTGGAACTCAGAGTGAGTGACTCTGTCAACAAAAAGGCCCATGAATGTGCCATTTAAAAGGAATACCTGGGACTGCTACCACCCTTTGTTTCACTCAGCCACAATCTCTGCTGGTTTTCACAGCCAAAAATTATGCAGACTTCTCTCCCTGGCACTGGAACCCTGCGATGGGGAGCCTGGTTTGGGGCTGGGACCTCTCGCTCCTCAGAGGTAACCTCTGCAGTTGATATATACCTCCTAATTTTTAATTGCTTTACTTGGGTGTGACTCATGCCCTTTCCATGTCTCTACCCCTCCAATCAATCTCAATGTGGCTTCTTTTTTTTATATCCTTTGCTATAGGGCTACTGTTCAGATAGATTTCAGGTGATTCTCAGTGATAGTTGTTCTGTAGTTTAGTTGTCATTTTGATGTTGTCATGGGAGAGCCCAACACAGTGTACCTCCTCTGCCATCTTTACCAGAACTCAAAAGTTCTGAATAGATATTTCTTCACAGAAGATACACAAATGTCCAGTAACCAAATGCAATTGTGCTCAGCATCATTAATCATTAAAGAAATGCATTTTAAAACCACAATAAAGTGACATCAGCAAAATGACCAAAAAAAAAAGGGAGTTCCAAGAGACATTCCTCTACAAAACCACCTAAAATATAAACACTCTCAGAATCAAATTTTTAAGAGCTTGAGGACATAGTAACAAATGTATAGCAATGATGAAAATGCTTAATCAAGAAATAAGTAACTTAAACATTGTAGGAGAACTCTGTTGTGTTTTAACTTGCCCCATCTTCCTCCTGGCATGGCAGAGGTCTTGAATTTAGCAGCCCAAGTTTCCAGTGTATATATATGGTGCTAGAAGGAGCAAGGTGGGCCTTATTCTCAAAGAATTGTTTTGGTCTGTTTTGATCATCTTAGGGCTTCCATGAAACACTTATTTAAGGTGCTCAACTTTGTTTTTCTTAACTCAGAACCCTCTGAGATTGGAAAAGCAGCAGAGTAGAAGACATTACTTAAAAACATTGAAGTGTAAATGAACAATCTGCTGTCACAGCACTTATTAAAGTACTTGATATACTTGTTTATGAACATGTGTTCCACCTTGTATTTATCAAGATAGTCTCCCATATTTTCTTCTAAATTTTAAAGTCTGGCTTTTCTTATTATTGCCCATGTGAAATGTAGTTTGTTTAACTTGTTAGGTAGACATCCAAAGTTTTACCATATAGATAAGCTTTCATCTCTATATCATTTATTGGAATGTTTGACATTTCCTCATGGATTTTTAATGTCACATTTGTCAGATATCAAATGTGCCTTTTTTCATGACCTCTATCTTATTCCGTTAGTTTATTTGTCTATTATTGTGTCAGTAACACACTGTATTCCTTAGTATCACTTTTTAATAAGTAATGATTTCCATTATGACATGTCTCTCCTTTTTCTTCTTTGAAACATCTTGCCTGTTCTCAGCCATTTATTCTACAATACTTACATAGAAAGAAAAAAATGAAATTTTGAAAAATTATATTCAATCTACACAATACTTTGAATATTTCTGGTGTTTTTATAATACTGGTTCCTCTTTTTTAATAAGCAATTTATTCAAACACTTGATATTCAAATCCAAGTTTTCCAGACCTATAAGTAAAAAACTGCAACTATTTAAATTATTGTCTATGTGGCATTTTTAATTCTTTAATATACATAAGTGACTTTATTTGATCTAAGCTCTGCCTACCCTTGCTCTGAAGATATGTGTATATGAAAAGCTATCTTAAAACTCATAGACACAGACAATAGTTTTGTGGTTACCAGAGGGTAAGGGAGTTGGGTGGTGGGAGATGAGGGTAGAGGGGGATCAAATATATGGTGATAGAAGGAGAACTGACTCTGGATGGTGAACACACAATGGGATTTATAGATGATGTAATACAGAATTGTACACCTGAAATCTATGTAATTTTACTAACAATTGTTACCCCAATAAATTAAAAAAATAAAAATAAAGGCTATCTTTCCTGTCTAAATGAAGGAAAAATAAAATGGGTATTAGATATGACTGGAAAAAAATTGTATTTAACTTTTTCAAGTATGTGCAGAGACATTTTGCATTGAGCATCCATTCTTTTGCTTTTTCAGTAACTTCTTTTTTTTTTTAAATGCTATTTATTTATATAGATGACACTCCATATTTACATAACTTTAAATCTTGTATTAAAGTTGTTTTTTTTTATTTTTATTTATTTATTTATTTTTTTAATTAGTTTCAGGTGCACAAGACAAAGCAAAACTTAGACGTTTATCATTTATATCCCTCACACTGTGTGAACCCCCCTCCCCCCATCCACTATCCCTCTGTACGTTCCCAAAACCTCTCACCTTCCCCTTATCCCCACACCCCCGCTCATCTAGCAACCCTCTGTTTTTCCTCCATGTTTCCAAAACTGTTTCTGATTAGTTCATTCACTTATTCTTTTCTTTAGATTCCGCATATAAGTGAGATCATATGGTATTTGTCTTTCTCTTTCTGACTTATTTCACTTAACATAATGTTCTCTAGGTCCATCCATGTTGTTGCAAATGGTAAGATTTCTTTCTTCTTTATGGCTGCGTAATACTCCATTGTATAAATGTACCACAGTTTCTTAATCCAGTCATCTACTGATGGGCATTTCGGTTGTTTCCAGGTCTTGGCTATTGTATATAGTGCTGCAATAAACATAGGAGTGCATAAAGATTTTTGAATTGGAGTTTTGGATTTCTCCGGATAGATACCTAGGAGTGGGATTGCTGGATCATAAGGTAGTTCCATTTTCAGATTTTTGAGATATCTCCAAACTGTTTTCCATAGTGGCTGCACCAATCTGCATTCCCACCAACAGTGCACCAGCGTTCCCTTTTCTCCGCATCCACGCCAGCACTTGTTGTTTGTTGATTTATTGATGATAGCCATCCTGACTGGGGTGAGGTGGTATCTCATTGTGGTTTTTATTTGCATTTCTCTAATGGTTAGTGAGGTTGAACATTTCTTCATATGTCTGTTTGCCATCTGTGTGTCCTTTTTAGAAAAATGTCTCTTCATGTCCTCTGCCCATTTTTTAATTGGGTTGTTTGTTTTTTTGGAGTTGAGTTGAGTGAGTTTTTTATAAATTTGTGATATTAACCCCTTATCAGATATATCATTGGCAAATATCTTTTCCCAATCAGTAGGATCCCTTTTTGTTTTATTGATGGTTTCCTTTGCTGTGAAAAAGCTTTTTAGTTTGATGTAATCCCACATGTTTATTTTTCCTCTTACTTCCCTCGCGCGAGGGGATATATCAGTAAAAATCTTACTCCGGGTAATGTCTGTGAGGTTTCTTCCTATATTTTCTTCTAGGAATTTTATGGTTTCAGATCTTACATTTAAATCTTTAAGCCATTTTGAATTTATTTTTGTATATGGTGTAAGGAGGTGATCCAGCTTCATCTTTTTGCATGTGTCTGTCCAAGTTTCCCAGCACCATTTATTGAATAGACTGTCTTTACCCCACCGTACATTCTTGCTTCCATTGTCATAGATTAAATGGCCATATAGGCATGGATTTATTTCTGGACTCTCTATTCTGTTCCATTGATCTATGGGTCTGTTTTTATGCCAGTACCATGCTGTTTTGATTACTGTAGCCTTGTAGTATAATTTGAAGTCAGGTATTGTTATACCTCCCACTTTGTTCTTATTTCTCAAGATTGTTGAAGATATCCGGGGTCTTTTGTTATCCCATATAAATTTTAGGATTATATGTTCTATTTCTGTGAAAAATGTCGTTGGTAGTTTGATAGGAATTGCGTTGAATATATATATTGCCTTAGGCAGTATGGACATTTTAACTATATTAATTCTTCCTATCCATGAACATGGTATGTGTTTCCATCTATTTGTATCTTCTTTCATTTCTTTGTTCAGTGTCTTATAATTTTCTGAGTACAGATCTTTTACTTCTTTGGTTAAATTTATTCCCAGGTATTTTATAGTCTTTGGAGCAATTGTAAATGGAATTGCTTTTTTAATTTCTCCTTCTGATGTTTTATTATTGGTATATACAAATGCAACTGATTTCTGAATATTAATTTTGTATCCTGCTACTTTACTAAACTCATCTATCAGCTCTAACAGTTTCTTGGTGGAGTCTTTAGGGTTCTCTAAATATAGTATCATATCATCTGCATATAATGACAGTTTTACTTCCTCCTTACCGATTTGGATGCCTTTTATTTCTTTTTCTTGTCTGATTGCTGTGGCTAGAACTTCCAGCACTATGTTGAATAGAAGTGGAGAAAGTGGGCAGCCTTGCCTTGTTCCTGATTTTAAGGGGAATGGTTTTAGTTTTTCCCCATTGAGTATGATGTTAGCTGTGGGTCTATCATATATGGCCTTTATTATGTTGAGATATGATCCCTCTATTCCCACTTTCTTAAGGGTTTTTATCATGAATGGCTGCTGAATTTTATCAAATGCTTTTTCTGCGTCAATTGCTATGATCATATGATTTTTATTTTTCATTTTGTTAATGTGGTGTATCACATTAATTGATTTGCGGATGTTGAACCAGCTTGCATACCAGGGATGAATCCCACTTGATCATGGTGTATAATCTTTTTAATATATTGCTGAATTCTGTTTGCTAGTATTTTGTTGAGGATTTTTGCATCTATATTCATTAGCGATATCGGCCTGTAGTTTTCTTTTTTTGTGGTGTCTTTGTCTGATTTTGGGATCAGGGTGATAGTGGCTTCGTAAAAAGTGTTTGGGAGTCTTCCCTCCCTCTGGATTTTTTGGAAGAGTTTGAGGAGAAAAGGTGACAATTCTTTTTTGAACGTTCTGTAAAATTCGCCTGTAAAGCCATCTGGTCCAGGGCTTTTGTTTGTTGGGAGATTGTTGATTACTGATTCAATTTCCTTGGTGGTAATCAGTCTATTCAGGTTTTCTGTCTCCTCTTGAGTTAGCCTTGGGAGGTTGTATGCATCTAGGAAATTGTCCATTTCTTCCAGGTTGTCAAATTTGTTGGCATACAGTTGCTCATAGTAATTTCTTAGGATTTTTTGTATCTCTGCGGTGTCTGTTGTCACTTCTCCTCTTTCATTACTGATTTTATTAATTTGGGTCCTCTCTCTCTTTTTTTTAATGAGTCTGGCTAAAGGTTTGTCAATTTTGTTTATCTTCTCTAAGAACCAACTCTTGGATTCATTGATCTTTTGTATTGTTTTTCTGGTTTCTATTTCATTTATTTCTGCTCTGATCTTTATTATCTCCTTCCTTGTACTCCCTTTGGGCTTATTTTGTTGTTCTTTTTCCAGATCCCTTAAGTGTGAAGATAAACTGTTGATTAGTGATGTTTCTTGTTTCTTTAGGTAGGCCTGCAGTGCTATGAACTTCCCTCTTAGGACTGCTTTTGCGGCATCCCATAGATTTTGGGTCGTTGTATTTTCATTTTCGTTTGTCTCGAGATATCTTTTGATTTCTTCCTTGATCTCCTGTTTGACCCATTCATTATTTAGTAACATATTATTCAGCCTCCATGAATTTGTGTGTCTTCCAGTCTTTTTCCTGTAGTTCATTTCTAATTTCATAGCACTGTGGTCAGAGAAGACAATTGGTATGATTTCAATTTTCTTAAATTTATCCAGACTTGCTTTGTGGCCTAACATATGGTCTATCTTGGAGAATGTTCCACGTGCGCTTGAGAAGAACGTGTATTCTGCAGCATTGGGGTGGAATGCTCTGAAAATATCGGTTAAATCCAAGTGGTCCAATGTGTCATTTAAGGCTATTGTTTCCGTATTGATTTTCTGTCTGGAAGACCTGTCCCTTGTTGTCAGAGGTGTGTTGAAGTCCCCTACTATGATAGTGTTACTGTTGATCTCCATCTTTATGTCAGTCAATATCTGTTTTATATATTTAGGTGCTCCTATGTTGGGTGCATAGATGTTTACTAGGGTTATATCCTCTTGTCGAATTGATCCCTTTATTATTATATAGTGTCCATCTTTGTCTTTTAATATTTTCTTCATTTTAAAGTCTATTTTGTCAGAGATAAGTATTGCAACTCCAGCTTTTTTCTCATTTCCATTTGCATGGAATATCTTACTCCAACCCTTCACTTTTAGCCTGTGTGTGTCTTTTGATCTGAGGTGAGTCTCTTGTATACAGCATATACAAGGGTCTTGCTTTCTTATCCATTCAGCCACCCTATGTCTCTTGATTGGAGCATTTAAACCATTTACATTTAAAGTGATTATTGATAAGTACATAGTTATTGCCATTTTTAATTTGTAGTTAGATTGTTTTCATCTTTCTTCTATTTACAGAATTCCTTTTAGTATTTCTTGCAATGCTGGCCTGGTGGTAATGAATTCCTTTAGCTTATTCTTTTCTGGGAAACTCTTTATCTCCCCGTCAATTTTAAATGATAGCCTTGCTGGATAAAGCAACCTAGGTTGTAGGCCTTTGTTTTCCATCACTTTGAGTATCTCCTGCCACTCCCTCCTGGCCTTCAATGTTTCTGCAGAAAAGTCATTTGATAGTCTTATGGGAGTTCCCTTGTATGTAACCCTCTGTCTTTCTCTTGCTGCTTTTAGGATTCTCTCTTTGTCTTTAATCTTTGCCATTTTAGCTATAATGTGTCTTGGAGTGGACCTGTTTGGGTTTATCCTGGTTGGAACTCTCTGCACTTCCTGGACTTGTATGTTGGTTTCCTTCATCAGGTTAGGGAAATTTTCAGACATTATTACTTCAAATATGTTCTCAATCCCTTGTTTCTTCTCTTCACCTTCTGGTATTCCTATGATGCGCATGTTGTTGCGCTTGATGTTATCCCATAGGTCTCTTAAACCATCTTCATTGTTTTTTATTCTTTTTTCTTTCTGTTGTTCTGTTTGGGTGATCTCTGCTAACTTGTCTTCTAAGTCGCTGATTCGATCCTCTGCTTCATCTAACCTGCTGTTAATTCCTTCAAGTGAGTTCTTTATTTCGGTAACTGTGTTCTTTAGTTCTAACTGGTTGTTCGTTATGATTTCTACATCCTTCTTGATGTCCTCTCTAAGTTCCTTAAACATTCTTATCATCAGTATTCTGAACTCTGTCTCTGACAGTTTGGTTACCTCTGCTTCATTTAGTTCCATTTCTGAAGGTTTCTTCTGTTCTTTTATTTGGGATATGTTTCTTTGTTTCCTCATTCTGGCTGACTCTCTGTGTTTGCTTCGATGTATTAGGTAGATGCCCTGGAGTTCTTAGTTCTTGCTGGATTAGTATATAATAAATATCCTTTATATTTGACTTGCACTACTTCGTTCTTCTCCCCTGCGTGTGCTCTAAAAGTGACTCTTGTGTTGTGTATATTGTCCTGTTAAAGAAGATCCTTAATTGCTTTTCCCTTGTGAGTAGGTGGAGTTAACTCCTA
The DNA here is from genome assembly GCF_057876585.1 of Rhinolophus sinicus. Lineage (NCBI taxonomy): Eukaryota > Metazoa > Chordata > Mammalia > Chiroptera > Rhinolophidae > Rhinolophus > Rhinolophus sinicus. The sequence goes on from NC_142518.1 coordinate 89,536,360, forward strand.
GGCTGACTAGTTGTGAGACTTGGCTTTGCCCACGCAGGGTATTCTGCTGCGTGAGGGTTGACCGCTTAGATGTGGTTTGCCCTTTGGCCTCTATGTGCCTGTAAAGAATCCCCTCTGAGTGTGTCACTTGTAGGTCAAACCCGGTAGTACTCTGGCTTGGTCTGGAGTTGGCCGCTGGGTATGTTGAATCTTGTGCCTCTTAAGCTGGGCACTGGTAGGGCAATTACAGAACAAAGCAAATCACCAAGCACAACAAAAACAACAAGGAAAAAGTCAAATACATTCACATGTAAAAAAACAACCGACAACCCCCACTCGACACAAGCAAAGATGTCAGAAATATAAAGACAAATCAAAACAGAACAAAAACAAACAAACAAACAAAAAATAGCGCCAGTTGTAGCTTAAGCCCACCAAGTAATCTCCAGGTTGTTCTCTGCTATAGCACAGAGTCCCCACTCGACACAGGCAAAGATGTCAGAAATATAAAGACAAATCAAAACAGAACAAAAAAAAAAACAGCGCCAGTTGTGGCTTAAGCCCACCAAGTAATCTCCAGGTTGTTCTCTGCTATAGCACAGAGTCCCCATTCGAAACAGGCAAAGATGTCAAAAATATAAAGACAAATCAAAACAGAACAAAAACAAACAAACAAAAACAAACAAACAAACAACAAACAAACAAACAAACAAACAAAAACCACAGCGCCAGTTGTGGCTTAAGCCCACCAAGTAATCTCCAGGTTGTTCTCTGCTATAGCACAGAGTCCTCACTCACCACAGGCAAAGATGTCAAAAATATAAAGACAAATCAACACAGAACAAAAAAAAACAGCGCCAGTTGTGGCTTAAGCCCACCAAATAATCTCCAGGTTGTTCTCTGCTATAGCACAGAGTCCCCACTCGACACAGGCAAAGATGTCAAAAATATAAAGACAAATCAAAACAGAACAAAAACAAACAAACAAACAAATAAAAAAACAAGCAAAAAACAAACAAACAAACAAAACAAAAAAACACAGCGCCAGTTGTGGCTTAAGCCCACCAAGTAATCTCCAGGTTGTTCTCTGCTGTAGTACAGAGTCCCCACTCGACACAGGCAAAGATGTCAAAAATATAAAGACAAATCAACACAGAACAAAAAAAAAAACAGCGCCAGTTGTGACTTAAGCCCACCAAGTAATCTCCAGGTTGCACAGAGTCCCCACTCGACACAGGCAAAGATGTCAAAAATATAAAGACAAATCAAAACAGAACAACAACAAAAAAAAAGACAGCGCCAGTTGTGGCTTAAGCCCACCAAGTAATCCCCTGAGTATTGTGCAGGTAGAGCCGGTCACCTGATGCCCAGAGTGACTCTGAGGCTGCAGCTTTAGACGCGTGGGGCTGGGGGGTCTGGACAGTAGGTTTTACAAAGTCAGTGCAGTTTCTGCCCTTGCCGGCACATATGCACACCGAGAATAGCACCACCAGCCCTGTGTCCAGCTCTCCTGAGTCTTAGGGCACCTCTTCCCTGTGTGTGTGTGTGGCCGGCAGGGAATTCCTCAGCTGCTGAAAGCTGAGTGCTGTATCTGCCACTTACTGCTGATCCCTGGGAGTGCCTCCGCCGATGTAATTGCCCCGCCCTAGGCAGGCCAGAAAGGGTGGGGGCTGGGGATGGAAAGAGGGGTCTTCTCTTTCCCAGCCCAGCTGTGTCACACCCCACCCACAGGCCAGAAACGGTGGTATCTGGGGCTGGATGAGTCTTCTGTCTCCTAGTCCAGGGCAAACCACACTCTTCTCAGCCTCTTCCCTGGGCCAGAGCCAGCGGCCAGTCTTCCCTTAGCCCAAACCCCAAGGATCCTCTGTAATCTGACACTGCTCTTCAGATCAGGAGCCAGTTCAAGTCTCTGGAAGGGTGGGGGTAGGATTGGAAGAGCGGGGGGAGGGGCCCAGGTATGGAGTTTAATAGCCTCAAATGCTAGATATCCTCCCTCTGCGGGGGGGAGAGGTCTGCTGTGGGACGCAAAGTAGAGTCCGCCACCTGGCTTTTGTGTTCTCTCTTTTGTCCTGGGAACCCCTGCGTCTCTGCAGCTTGGGATGTGTTTGCCCCGCTCTAGGCTGGCTAGAAAGGGTGGGGGCTGGGGATGGAAGGAGGGGTCTTCTCTTTCCCAGCCCCGCTGTCTTAACACTCTTCCCGCAGGCCAGAAAAGGTGGTGGCTGGGGGCGGAAGATTCCCAGCTCCTATCCTCCTCCCTGGGCCCTCCTGTCTTCCCAGAGCCGGGGCTCCAAGGCGCCTCTGTAATCTGCCGCTGCTCCTTAGTGCAGGGGCTAGATCAAGTCTCTAGAAAGGCGGGGGTAGGGTCGGAAGAGCGGGGGAAGGTGCCCAGGCACGGAGTCTGTGTTCCTTGTCCGGCCCAAGGACCAACTGAGGTTATTAGCTGAAGTTAATGCTGGATGTGCTGCGCCTGCAGCGGGAGAGGTCCGCTGTGGGATGCAGGGCAAAACGCCCACCTCCTGGCTTCCGGGCTCTCCTCCGTCCTGGGATATCCTGCATATCTGTAGCCGTGGGTGTGGGCTGGAATTTCACAGGCACAGGTGCGGAGCAGATTTCCACAACCCAAGGGTGGGGGCCGAATTTCTACCGCCACAGGTGTGGACCGCGATTCCAACCCGCGTCCCCACCGCCGCCGCAGGTGCGGCGTGTCTCCGCTCCGCTCCCTTCCTTCTTCCCCTGCTCGCCCAATTTTTCCCCACCTGCAAGAAATCCCTGCGCGAGTCTCTTCGCTGTTCTGCATGATGAGCAGAGAGTCCTTTGATGGGTTATAAGCTTCCCGTTTCTGATAAGATCCGACGGAGAACTCAAAAAGTGCGCCCCTCTGCCGCCATTCCTATGACGTCACTCCCCGCTTTTTCAGTAACTTCTGATTCCACCCTCTGTGGAACTTCTTTGGAGAACTGTTCTTACACTAACGATTTAGATTTGAGAACTGACCACCATATTACTACCTCCATGGTAAAAGGATTTTGTTGTTGTTGTTGTTTTCTGCTTTAAAGGGAAGTCCAGAATATGCTTATGTCCTTTTTTGGGTTGTATGAGATGCCACCATTCTTTTTTTTTTTTTTTCCTAAACTAGATCTAGAAGTTTGGTTATGAAAGGCAAATAAAAAGATAATTACTGAAGGAGGATATAGCATAGAAGGAAAATTTTAATATAGTGAAGCTTTGAGCATGTTTAAATTTTCATGGAAAATTTTAAGTCTAGAGGAAAATACTGAAGATAAAGAAAATGTATACTTTAGCCAACAGAAACTGAAGTTCAAATTGTGTAGTTGTATTATTGTATGTGTGTATGTGTGTGTGGCCAAGAATTAGCTTCCATAATAACTGTGGTAAATTATATTACTATTTAGGTAATATTCATTTTACTCTCCCCACGCTTTCAGGAATGCTGGGCTAGGTCATGTGACTTATTTTAGTCAATCAAATGTTTTTGCAAGGTTTGGCTATGCCTCTTAGAACCCTATTTCCTACTATGAGAAGAGCATGTTCTGAGTAGCGAGTGATCCCAGAATGAGAAGACACTTATAATACATGTACCTGAACCCAACCCACTGCCTGAAACCAAGCCCAACCAATCAAGCCAATCCCAGTCAAGCTTAGCATGGTAAGATGTCGCGTCTTATGCAACATAGGCTGTGGGGAGGCGAGAAGAGGCGGCTTTGGGTTAAGTTTTTAAGAAAGAAGCAGAGACTCAATGCAGTTAAATCACAGAGGGCCAAGGGTCTTGCAGCCTTAAAAGACTGGAGCCCCGAATCGGACCGACTGATGGCGTTTATTGATTACACACAAGGAAGGTACATTGTTTAAGACACGGTCTGTGAAACTCAACCACTACGTCAGAAAATGACTTCAAACCAAAATTATTTGTCCCAAAACAGCTGAAGCATATAGTCCCATGATGACTAAGGTGCGGTATGCACCTCCCTGGGGGGCAAAGTCTCTCGTGGTGACACAATTCCATGAGCTGAGATGAAAGAGCTTGATCTTATCACTCTAAAGACCTCTCTTACATTTAGGTGAGAGGGAGCAGCAAGAGTCAGCAGCAACTTTTCTCAAGCATGGGGGAAGTGGAGGCAAGACCCCTTCCCAGATGTTCCAAGGCAGCTCATCGGGGGTCTCAATGGGGTTCCATCTGGCTTGAGTTGTTACCCCCGTGAGGAATCTTACTCGTCTTTGACTGCAAACCCTTCTTTTGGGAACCAAACAAGGTGTAACAAACTCAGTCCCAGAGAAGCACAGTCCCACAGACTCTTCTTTCCTTAAGGAAAGGTGCGGGGGGACAAACAGCTAGGCTGTTGTGTGACCACAGTAAGAGAGTGAGAAATAAATGTTGTTTTTAGTACTGTATTTTGGAGATTATTTGTTAACAGCATTATCATAGCAAGTGATGGCTAATAAAACATCCATGTAGCTTGGTTAAAACATGTCCCATACGAGGTTTGACAATTACTTTCATGAACTCATCCTAGAAAAATACTACATACCTCATTGCTAAATATCACTATGGTCACCTTTGAAGTATTGCCATTGACAAGCTATGAACCGATGCCAGTGCCTAGTCCACTCTTCAAAGCAATTTTGGAAATCTGTTTCTGGAATAGCCATCAGAGCTGTTATCATATTACACTTTATATCCCAAATGTCATCAAAATGTCTTCCTTTCAATATTTCCTTTGTCTTTGGGTAAAGAAAGAAGTCTTTGGGGGCCAGATCAGGTGAGTAGGGAGGGTGTTCCAATGCAGTTATTTGTTTACTGGCTTAAAACTCCCTCACAGATAGTACTGTGTAAGATGGTGCATTGTTGTGATGCAAGAGCCATGAATTGGTGAAAATTTCAGGTCGTTTTCATCTAACTTTCTCATACAGCCTTTTCAGCACTTCCAAATAGTAAACTTGGTTAACTGTTTGTCCAGTTGGTAAGAATTCATAGTAAATAATTCCTGTGATATCAAAAATGGTTAGCAACATCATTTTGACTCTTGAGTTGGACTGATAGAATTTTTTGTTCATCGAGAATTGGCTGACTTCATTGTGCACTTTGATACTTTGTTTCAGGGTCACATTCATTCATGTATGTTTCTTCACCAGTGATAACATGGCCCAAAACATTGTCTTGCCTTTCTGAAAGGTCTTGGCAAACTTTGACTCTCCTTTGTTTTTGTTCATCAGTGAGCTCCTTTGGGAACATTTCTGCATGCACATTTCTCATGCTAAGAATTTCAGTTATGATGTATTATAGAATTGTACACCTGAAACCGATGCAACTTTACTAACAATTGTCACCCCAATAAACTAAAAAAAATATTTTCTCAACTGTTTCTCTATTAATGTTTACTTGGTTTGCTATGCTTCTCACAGTCAGCCTATGATTTTTTTTTTTTTTATTAAATTTATTGGGGTGACAATTGTTAGTAAAATTACATAGATTTCAGGTGTACAATTCTGTATTACATCATCTATAAATCCCATTGTGTGTTCATCACCCAGAATCAGTTCTTCCATCACCATATATTCGATCCCCCTTACCCTCATCTCCCACCCCCCACCCCCCGCCCCCCTTACCCTCTGGCTATGATTTTGACTAACAATTTGATGAATTTTTGCAATGTATTTTTCAGTTCTGCTCGTTACTGACCACCCCAACCTCTCTTCATCAGTGACGCATTCTGTCCCTTTGTGGGGAGCCATGGTTTCTTGCAACCCTGAACCTTGCAGACTGGCTCGGTTTCTGCCCCCATAACATTGTCTCTGCCTTATCTGAGAAGCGCCTAACGGCTGCTGAGGAATGTGGTGAAAACGGCCAGTTCCCAGACACAGAAAACTAAGGGCTTTCTGGACAATTGGTAGGTTCTGTCTCCTTGAGATATTTACTTTTGTGAGTTTCAGTGACCTTGTATCTTCTATGTCAAAGTAAGGTTGAAGCTGGAAAGATTTACTTTCACTGAGATAATGCATATCTTCTTCGTTTAACTGCACGTACTCAAATTGTATATATTGGTTAGAGATAATAAACTCAGGGCTTCAGCATGACTGAAGACCGGCCGCATTAGCATTTGTGTGTGTCTTTTATTTCATTCCCACTCCCCCATTCAGGTACTGATCGACTCGTGGCGGCTGGCCCGTCACACTTGGCGCCCGAACAGGGACCTGAATACGGGGGTAACAGTGAGGAACACCGCGTGGCAAGGGCCCAGCTCGTAGAGAGCTTATCAGTGGATGCGTGGTGAGTAAGACACAATACCCCTCGGTCGAATGAATGTGTGAGTGAGTGATAGTTCCACGACTTTTTGTCACGGAGCTTGATTGGGCCCTAATCTGCGGTTCCGGTTCTGTCATATGGCATAACGGCGACTGGACTTCTGTCCACCTGTCCGGGGGGTTATACCGGAGCGCCTTAGCCAAGACAGATTTGGCTCCGCGAGGGGCACGGCCAGACGGGCATCAGAGTGTTTTTCTTTGTTTGAAAGAAGGGCCGAGTTAGGGTGAAGGATGGGTCACGCTAGCAGCAAGGACCTGTATGTTAGAGGACTTAAGAAATTGCTTGCCGCCCGTGGCAGTCGGGTGAGCAGAGAACAGTTAGATAAGTTTTTAGAATTTGTAAAAGAAGTTTGTCCATGGTTTCCAGAAGAAGGCACTGTCAGTCTGGAAACTTGGGAGAAAGTGGGAGAGCAGTTACAAGATTATTATGCTGCCCACGGACCTCAGCAGATCCCTGTAGAAACATTCGGGTTGTGGACCTTGATTAGAGATTGTTTAGATCTCAGGCATAAGAGCTGTAAACTAGAGAAAGTGAAACAAGCTGGCAATGAAGAAATTCTTTCATCTGCCGCTTCTCTGGCAGAGAGAGAAAAGGGGGAGGAAGCCAAACCCACAGAAGAACTTTTTAAAGATACAGAGCCTATTTATCAGGAACCTCTGGTCGAGGACTGGAAAGATTTAGACTCTCAGGATCAGGAAGACTTAGAGGATGAAGCAGCCAAACATAATAGGAACAAATACCCTCCTTTGGTGGCTATGGCTCAAGAAGGCAGACAACCTACAGACACTACACTTTCTTTTGCAGATCAGCTAAAAAAGATTCAGGGACAGCTGATTGAGCTTAAAGTTGCTGTGGACGAAGGAAATTGTCCTCGGAGTCCCCAGATTCCTTTTAGAAATCAATGGAATCCTCGGGGTAAAGATCCCCCTTGGAAGCAGAGGTGCAAAGATTACAAGCTGCACTCACTTCCCTCTCTGTTCAAATGCAATTAGTCCAGGCTCAACAGACTGGGCCTTTATTAAAATCTCAATCAAAATAAAAGCCTAGGTTACAATTAAGCTCTCCTCCAAGTGTAGTTACAGGGCTAGATCCACAGCCTGAGGCCCCTGTTGTAGCCCCTGTGACAATGAGACAATTACCAGGCGTAAAAGATCAAAGGTCCCCCCTACAAAAGAGTTTACAAGCTGCTAGTACAGGAGCAACTTTAAAAGGGACACATTGCTTCCTCCAATTCTCCCTGGAATTCTCCCATTTTTGTTATTAAAAAAAAATCTGGTAAGTGGAGATTATGACAAGATTTACAAAAAGTTAATAAAACCATAAAATTAATGGGAGCCTTACAGACAGGCTTGCCCTGTCCTGCAGCCATACCAAAAAACACATATAAAATTCTTTTGGACTTGAAAGATTGTTTTTATACTATACCTTTAAATCCTAATGACTGCCCTAGATTTGCTTTCAATGTTCCTTCTGTTAATTTACAAAAACCTTTTAAGAGATATCATTGGCTAGTGCTACCTCAAGAAATGGCTAGTAGCCCTACATTATGTCAAAAATTTGTATCAGCTACAATAAAACCTACCTAAAGGACATTTTCAGATATTTACATCATCCACTACATGGATGACATACTTCTTGCCCACTCTTGTGAACCAAAGTTGCTTGCTGCTTTTGCTCATTTACAAAAAAAGGCTCCACAATTATGGGCTAGTTATAGCCCCAAAAAAAATTCAACAAGTGCCTCCTTACTCTTATCTGGGATATTGTTTAATGCCTCAGGCCATTGTGCCTCAAAAAATACAAATCCGGCGAGATTGTTTAAAAACATTAAATGATTTCCAAAAGCTACTGGGAGACATTAACTGGATTAGACCTCAGTTGCGGTTGACAACCGGTGAATTACAACCTTTGTTTAAAATATTACGTGGAGAAGCTGATCCTACTTCTCCCCACGAGATAACACAAAAAAGAGGCTTTGCTTGTATTTCTCCAGGTCCGGAAGAAAAACCTTTGTGAATTCCTGGTCGGTGTTAAACCATACCATGAGCGACAGCCCACAGAAGAAAAGACATCTATAGATACCAATCCATGCCCCTAGGGTGTGAAAAAGCTCTCACTTTCCACAGCTACAAAAGGACTTTCCACTTCAGACCCTGTTAAATAGATAAAGACTTTGGGTAGAGGTTTTGCTGGGGATATTGCTATTCTGTTTATTGTTCTGTTTGTTTTACATAGTCCTCAGATGTGGACAAATAGCCCTCCGACAGGCTGTAAATGAAATAACTACACGTTCTGTGTTTCTCATACTTCAAAAACAAAAAAGGGGGAGATGTAGTCACACAACAGCCTAGCCGACTGTCCCCCCATGTCTTTCCTTAAGGAAAGAAGAGTCTGTAAGACTGTGCCTTTTTAGAAACTTTGCTTATCTCTATATTTTACACCTTATGTCTCTCTGTCTGGTCCCCAAAAGATGGTTTACAGCCAAAGACGGGTAAGATATCTCACGGGAGATACAACCTAAGCCAGGCAAAACCGAGTGGGGACCCCTAATGAGCTGCCTTAAAAGATCCAAAAAGGAGCCTTGCCTCCCCTTCCCCCTGCCTGGGAAAAGCCACTGCTGTCTCTGGCTTTCCTCAAAGGAGATCGGTAGCCAATGACGGGTAATGATCAGTAAGCGTTTTTACAACCTAAGACAGGAGTCGATCGCTTTGATGATTGATATCCAATGACGGGTAAGTGAAAATGTCTGTACTGACCACCTAAGCCAGACACGATCTCAAAAAAATAAATAAATAAAAATAAAAAAGGGGGATATGTAGAGAGCTGGAGCATTAAGGGTTAAGAAAATGTAACTTCAAGCAGAGTTTGGGAGGATCGCTAAGGGGAACTCCAATAAGCAAAAAGAACAAACACACACCTGCTGTTCTGGGGATGAGAAATTACCAAAGAGATAAAGACAGTCAGGGTCAAACTTTGAGAAAACGTAACTAATCTGTACTTGCTGCCTCAGCTGCTCTATGTAATCTTGTTTCTGTGTGTATAAAAGAAAGCTGGCTTCATGATGAAATTCAAAGTATGAGAGAAGCTGAACCTTTAAAATTTGATGCAGCTCAGGCTGCCTCTGAGTTTGTTGATGTTCTTAGGAGTGTTTTGCCCTCTATGCCTTATATTACCCATTCTGTTATAATATTTCTTACATTGGGCATCTGTGTCTGCTTGGTTCTGTGCCTACTCCCCATCCTCATCAGATGTTTCATCAACAAAATGTTAGACTTACGAGCTGACATCCATCAGCTTGAGCTCAAGGCGAAGCCTTAAGTCTTTCTCCCCCATGCATTTAGAGGGGCGGGTTAGTCAACGACGGGCAAATACTTGGGAGCCGCTTCAACACCTAAGACAGGGCTTGTATTAATAAAATATGAGTACCAATGACGGGTAAGTTGAGGCAGGCGTCCTGGGATGCCTAAGTCAGGCACCGTCACCTCGCCATCCTGGCTGGATGGACTTTGCTTTTATAAAATAAAAAAGGGGGAGATGTGGGGAGCCATGGTTTCTTGCAACCCTGAACCTTGCAGACTGGCTCGGTTTCTGCCCCCATAACATTGTCTCTGCCTTATCTGAGAAGCGCCTAACGGCTGCTGAGGAATGTGGTGAAAACGGCCAGTTCCCAGACACAGAAAACTAAGGGCTTTCTGGACAATTGGTAGGTTCTGTCTCCTTGAGATATTTACTTTTGTGAGTTTCAGTGACCTTGTATCTTCTATGTCAAAGTAAGGTTGAAGCTGGAAAGATTTACTTTCACTGAGATAATGCATATCTTCTTCGTTTAACTGCACGTACTCAAATTGTATATATTGGTTAGAGATAATAAACTCAGGGCTTCAGCATGACTGAAGACCGGCCGCATTAGCATTTGTGTGTGTCTTTTATTTCATTCCCACTCCCCCATTCAGGTACTGATCGACTCGTGGCGGCTGGCCCGTCACATCCCTTAAGAAAAACGTTTAATCCATTTGCACACTGCCATTTTCTTCATGGCATTATCCCCATAAACTTGGATTAACATGTCCCTGATTTCACTTCCAGTCTTGCCAAGTTTAACAAGAAATTGAATGCCAAAAACAACAAAAGAACAAGACAAACAAATGAGAAACAGAAACTCATAGACACAGACAATAGTTTAGTGGTTGCCAGAGGGTAACGGGGGCGGGGGGTGGGGGGTGGGAGATGAGGGTAAGGGGGATCGAATATATGGTGATGGAAGGAGAACTGACTCTGGTTGGTGAACACACAATGGGATTTATAAATGATGTAATACAGCATTGTACACCTGAAATCTATGTAATTTTACTAACAATTGTCACCCCAATAAATTTAATTAAAAAACAAAACAAAAAAAAAAAAAACAAAAAAAAAAGAAAAAAAAAAAAGAAAATAAAAGATAAGTGTTGGCGAGGTTGTGGAGGAGTTAGAACTCTTATGCACTATTGGTGGAAATGTAAAATGGTGCAGCAGGTATAGGAAATAATAGGAGGATTCCACAAATTAAAAAAAAAAAAGTACTACTACACGATCCAGAAATCACACTTCTGGTAAAATATATCCAAAAGAACTGAAATCAAGAGCCAGGCACCTAGAGTCCATTTTGTATATTGTCTCTATCTATTACTTGCTGGGTGATATTGGGCAAGTAACTTAGCCACTCTACTTCAATACAAGGAGGATAATAATACTACCTACAGAGAAAGTGTGTAGTTTATGGGATTAAATGATTTCATGTTTGTAAAATATTTGTAACAGCAGTACCATGTTTTCCCAAAAATAAGACCTAGCCAGACAATCAGCTCTAATGCATCTTTTGGAGCAAAAATTTATACAAGACATGATATTATATTATATTGTATTATATTATACTATACTATATTATAATATATTATATTATGTTTATTATACTATATTATATAAGACCTGGTATTATATTATATTATATTATATTATATATTATATTATATTATATTATGTTATATTATAATATAATATATAAGACCCAGTCTTATATTGTATAAGACTGGGTAATATATTATATTATACAATTTAAGACTGGGTATTATATTATATTATACAATATTATATAAGACCCGGTCTCAAATACAAGTAAAATAAGACCGGGTCTTACATTAATTTTAGCTCCAAAAGATGCATTAGAGCTAATTGTCCAGCTAGGTCTTATCTTTGGGGAAACACGGCAGTATATGGTAACTACAATAGTTGTTTGCTATCTAAAATTAAGTTGGTAACTAGGATGAAATATAATATTTCTTTTAAATCAGATATCAGGTTTTTGAAAATGACAAAGTAGTAATAGCTTAAATCAATTCAAGATGGGTTTTCCATGTTTTTAATAAAAACATCTAAAAATTCAACATTTACATTGTTTATTTCCATATTAGGATATAATTTATTTAATTGATGTGTTCGGTAAAAGTAAACACCTTAAATTTTGATGGCTATAAATCAGAACGAATCTGGGCACAAAGCAATCACTGTAAATTTCAGAAAAAAAGCCTCTGTCATTGTTAACTGAATCAAAAGAGCAATTACAGTATACAATTTCATCATTAAAACACAAAACAACAGTCACAGAAATGACAGGTTTATGACATTTTACACTAAATTAATCCCATTTTTGTTTGTAGAAGTGAGCAATAAGTTTTATAAAATGAAAGAACAAATCCATTAATACATGAGACATAGTAACATTAGGTAAATGTGAGAATTAAAGATGAAGTGTTCTTTCAACATACGCAAATCCATCAATGTGATACATCACATAAACAAAATGAAGGGCAAATATCATATGATTATATCCATTGATACAGAAAAAAGCATTTCACAAGATACAACATCCATTTATGATTAAAATTTAATAAAGTAGTATAGAAGGAAAACACCGTAACATAATAAAGGTCATATATAATAAACCCTCAGCTAATATCATAATTAATGGTGAAAAACTGAAGCCCTTTGTTCTAAGTTGAGGAAAATGACAGGGCGGTCCCCTATCATCTTTGCTTTTCAATATAGTATTAGAAGTCCTGCCAGAGCAATCAGGCAAGATAAAGAAATAAAAGTCATCCAAATTGGGAAAAAAGAGGTTAAATTTTCACTCTTTGCAGACGACATGATGCTATCTATAGAAAACCCTAAAGACTCCACCAAAAAGCTATTTAAAACAATAAAGGAATACCATAAAGTTGCCGGCTACAAAATCAACGTACAAAAGTCCATTGCATTCCTATCTACTAACAATGAAATCTCAGAAAAAGAAATAAAAAAAATTCCTTTTGCAACTGCAACCAAAAGAATAAAATACCTGGGAATAAACTTAACCACAGATGTGAAAGACCTATATGCTGAAAACTACAAGACATTTTTTAAAGAAATTGAAGAAGACACAAAGGAATGGAAAATAATTCCATGCTCATGGATTGGAAAAATCAACATGGTTAAAATGGCCATATTACCCAAAGCAATATACAGATTTAATGCCATCGCCATCAAAATCCCAATGGCATTTTTTAAAGAAGTAGAACAAAAAATCGTCAGATTTGTATGGAACCACAAAAGACCACGAGCAGCCAAAGAATCCTAAGAAAAAACAACAATGCTGGAGGTATCACACTCCCTGACTTTAGCTTGTACTACAGGACAAAAATAAATAAAATATCATGGTATTGGCAGAAAAACAGACACACAGACCAATGGAATAGAATTGAGAAACCACAAATAATACTACATAAATATGAACAGATAATTTTTGACAAAGAAGCAAACAACATACAATGGAGAAAAGACAGCCTCTTCAATAAATGGTGCTGGCAGAATTGGAAAGCCACCTGCAAAGAATGAAACTGGACTGCTTGTACCAAAATTAATTCAAAATGGATCAAAGACTTAAGCATAAGACCTGAAACAATTAAGTGCATAGAAGAAAACATAAGTACTTAACTTATGAACCTTGCATTCAAAACGCATTTTATGAATTTGACTCCAAAACCAAGGGAAGTAAAAGCTAAAATAAATGAATGGGACTATATCAAACTTAAAAGCTTCTGCACATCAAAAGAAACCATCGGCAAAATAAAGAGGAAACCAACTGAATGGGAGAAGATTTTTGCAACTAGTGCCTCCGATAAGGGGTTAATATCCAAACTATACAAGAAACTCATACAACTCAACAACAACAACAAAAACAACAAAATTGAAAAATGGGCAGAGGACCTGAGAAGACATTTTTCCAAAGAGGACATACAAATGGCAAACAGACATATGAAAAAATGCTCAACATCACTAATCATCAGAGAAATGCAAATAAAAACCACAATGAGATATCACCTCACCCTAGTTAGAATGGCTACCATAAACAAGGCAAACAGTAACAAGTGTTGGAGAGGCTGTGGAGAAAAAGGAACCCTCATACACTGTAGGAAGGAATGCAGACTAGTGCAGCCATTGTGGAAGGTAGTGTGGAGGTTCCTCAAAAAATTACGAAAATAATTACCATATGACCCAGCAATCCCTATCCTGGGTATCTACTCAAAAATTCTCAATACATTTATGCATAAAGTGTGCCCAATGTTCATTGCAGCTTTATTTATGGTGGCCAAGACATGGAAACAACCAAAATGTCCTTCGATAGATGAGTGGATAAAGAAGTTGTATATATACACAATGGAATACTATTAGGCAGTAAGAAAAGATGAAATAGGACCATTATGACAACATGGGCGTATCTTGTGGTTATAATGCTAAGCGAAATAAGTCAGACAGAAAAAGCAGAGAACTATATGATATCACTGTTATGTGGTATGTAAACCGAAAACAACAAAAGAACAAGACAAACAAATGAGAAACAAAAACTCATAGATGTAGTTTCTTTTGAGTTTTCTATGTTAATGATTACATAATCAGATTAAATTCTTTCCTTTAAGCCTTATGCTGTTTATTTATATTTGTTTTTACCACACTCTCTAGGGCAATTCTTAGAATGTTGAACTGTGACACTGATGTCAGACCTGTTTTTCTCACTCTAGATTTGAAATGAATAAAATATTCCACTTCTGTGACAGCGACAATGCAATGTACAGGTCACCCCCATATAACTCATTGTTAGGGTCCTTAATAATGCCGTGTTATGCGAATCTGTGTTATGCAAAACAAAGAACTGGTAAAAAAAAAAGGGAGTTATGTTCCAAAATTTTTAAAAATACTATTATATTTTTATAATTAAGAGAAATATATTTATTAAAGCAATTTTCCCCAAAAGTATAACATATTAATATGTATTAAATCATGTTTTATTTGTCATCACTGCTAAGCACCATAAACCGAGAGCATTTTCTTTTTGACAAGATATCTTCACCCTCTGAAGTTAGTATTCCACAAAAAAAAATGGATTTAAAATTCTAATAAATTTTAGAATTCTGCAGTCAAATTTGATATGACAGCCACGCTTTAATGAAAAATTTCAAAGAGATGTATTTTGCTCTTAAAAGCTTTTGTTTCATGTTATTTGGGGATTTCCCTAACTATGAATGAAATAGTTTTTGCTCTTAAAAGCTCTTATTACATACACTCTGTGTTGTTCGGGGATTTCTATAATTTTTAAACCATGTTAAAGTGAAACCGTGTTCTAGGATGCTGTGTTGTACAAGAGTTTTCCCCAATTCTTTAAACATGTTAGAGTGAAACCGTGTCATAGAAAGGCTGCGTTATATGTTGGTTGCCTATATTCATCAAATCATATATGTTTTCTGCTTTTATGTATATATGGAAAACTACATTCCCTAGCCACTTTGCAATTACATTGAAAATATGTAACTGTATTCTAGCCACAGGATATGAGCTCAATTGATGTAAAATTCTCCAAGGCCTGGCTCTTAAAAATATCTCATGGGAACCACCTGTTCTCCCTTTCCATGTAATACTAGAGTCCATAAATTTAAAATGTCAAAGCTACAGGATGAAAGCAGCTTGAAGGATACTGTCCTGGAGAGCTGCCATAACTGAATTAGAATTGTCTAAGTGAAAAATAATGCATAGAACTACTATAATTTTTTTGATAATCTGTTGCTGAAATAAACCCTTTCCTCTTTGAACTACTTAGAGTAGACGCTATTATCTACAAATATATCTAAAAAAAAACACACCATCTATTTTTTCATTTTCTAAAAGTCTGCGGGGTTTTTTCAACTTATTAAGAATGTTTACTATTTTTAATTAAAGTTTATTGGGGTGACAATTTTTAGTAAAGTTCTATAGGTTTCAGATGTACAATTCTGTAATACATCATCTATATAGCACATTGTGTGTTCACCACCCAGAGTCAGTTGTCTTTCCATCACCATATATATGATCCCCTTTACCCTCATCTACCATCCCCTTACTGTCTGGTAACCACTAAACTATTGTCAGTGTCTAAGACTTTTTGTTTCTTCATTGGTTTATCTTCTTCTTTCATTATTTTCAGTTTCATATACCACATATCAGTGAAACCATATGGTCCTGTACTTTTTCTGTCTCACTTATTTCGCTTAGCATTATAATCTCAAAATCCATCCATGGTGTTGCAAATGGTACTATTTCATCTTTTCTTATGGCAAAATAGTAGTGTATTGTGTATATATACCACAACTTCTTTTTTATTTAATTTTTTATTGGGGAATATTGGGGAACACTCTGTTTCTCCAGGGCCCATCAGCTCCAAGTCGTCCTTCAATCTAGTTGTGGAGGGCACAACTCAGCTCCAAGTCCAGTCAACATTTTCAATCTTTAGTTTCAGGGTGCACAGCCCACCTTCCCATGTGAGAATTGCACCAGCAACCTTGTTGTTGACAGCATGTGCTCTAACCAACTGAGCCATCCGGCTGCCCCTCCAGAAGCTCAGCTGCAGCTCCTTGTCTTCAATCTAGTTGTGGAGGGCACAGATCACTGACCCAGGTGGGAATCGAATAGGCAACGGTGTTGTTCAGAGCTTGCACTCTAACCAAATGAGTGATCTGGCTGCCCTATACCACAACCTCTTTATCCATTAATTTATTGAAAGATGCTTTGGTGGTTTCCATGTCTTGGCCACCATAAATAAAGCTGTAATGAACACTGGAGCACATATGTCTTTATGGGTCAATATTTTCAGATTTTTTAGTGAAGATACCCAGGAGAGGGATTGATGGGTCATATGGTAATTATGTTCTTAATTTTTTGAGGAACCTCCACACTGCCTTCCATAGGGGCTGCACCAATCTGCATTCCCACCAACAGTGTCTGAGCGTTCTTTTTTCTCCACAGCCTCTCCAACACTTGTTACTATTTGTCTTGTTGATGATAGCCATTCTGACTGGGGTGAGGTGATATCTCATTGCAGTGTACATTTGCATTCCTCTGGTGATTAGTGATGTTGAGCATTATTTCATATGTGTATTGGCCATTTGTATGTCCTGTTTGGAGAAATGTCTCTTCAGGCCCTCTGCCCATTTTTAAATTGGATTGTTTTGTTGTTGTTGTTGAGGTGTATGAGTTCCTTATATATTTTGTATATTAGCCCCTTATTGAGTGTGGTTTTTTGCAAAAATGTCCCTTTTGTTTGGTTGCCTATTTACTGTGTCGATGGTTTCTTTTGCTGTGCGGAAACTTTTTAGTTTGATATAGTCCCATCATTTATTTTAGCTTTGACTTCCTTTGCCTTTGGAGTCAAATTTATAAAATGCTCTTTGAGCCCAAGATCCATAAGTTTATTACCTATGTTTTCTTCTGCGGAGTTTATTGTTTCAGGTCTTATGCTTAGGTCTTTGATCCATTTTGAGTTAATTGTGGTACATGATGACAGATAGCAGTCTACTTTCATTTTTTTGCACATGACTTTCCAATTCTCCCATCACCATTTCTTGAAGAGACTCTCTTTTCTCAGTTGTATGTTTTTTACTTCTTTGCCGAAAATTGTGTATCCACATTTATATGGGTTTTTTTGGGGGTTCTCGATTATATTCCATTGATCTATGTATCTGTTTTTCTGCCAATACTATACTATTTTGATTATTGTTGCCCTGTAGTACAAACTGAACTCAGGAAGTATGATCCCTCCAGCATTGCTCTTTTATCTTAGGATTGCTTTAGCTATTTGGGGGTCTTTTGTGGTTCCATACAAATCTGATGATTTTTTGTTCTATTTCTTTAAAAAATGCCATTGGGATTTTGATGGGCATTGCATTAAATCTGTATACTGTTTTGGGTATTGTGGACATTTTAACTATGTTGATTTTTCCAATCCATAAACATGGAATGTGTTCCCATTTCTTTGTGTCTTTTTCAATTTCTTTTTAAAATGTCTTATAGTTTTCAGTGTATATGTCTTTAACATCCTTGGTTAAGTTTATCCCTAGATATTTTATTTTATTTTTTGCAATTGCAAAGTGAATTGTGTTTTTTTTTCTTTTTCTGAGATTTCATTGCTAGTATATAGGAATACAAATGACAGTTATACATTGATTTTGTAGCCGGCAACTTTACTGTATTAATTAATTGTTTATAATAGCTTTTTTGTGGAGTCTTTAGGCTTTTCTGCATATAGCATCATGTCATCTGAAAAGAGTGGCAATTTAACTCCTTCATTTCCAATTTGGATGCCTTTTATTTCTTTCTCTTGCCTGAATGCTCTGGCTAAGACTTCCAATACTATGTTGAAAAGCAGAGGTGATAGGGGACAGCCCTGTACTGTTCCTGAACGTAGAGCAAAGGCCTTCAGTTTTTCACCATTATGTTATTAGTTGACGGTTTGTCATATATGGTCTTTGTTATGGTGAGGTATTTTCCTGCTACACCCATTTGATGAAGTGTTTTAATCATAATTGGATGTTGCATTTTGTCAAATGATTTTTCTGCATCTATTGATATAATCATATAATTTTTGTCTTTATTTTGTTTATGTGTTATGTCACACTGACCAATTTTTGTATGTTGAACCACCCTAGTTGCTCCTGGGACGAAACCCACTTGGTCGTGATGTACAATATTTTTTTTAATTTATTTTTTAAATTTATTGGGGTGACAATTGTTAGTAAAATTACATAGATTTCAGGTGTACAATTCTGTATTACATCATCTATAAATCTCATTGTGTGTTCACCACCCATCAGAAAAAGCAGAGAACCATATGATTTCACTGATATGTGGTATGTAAATCAGATTTTTGTTTTTTAGTGACATTTTTCATTGTAAAATAGTGTTCTACGCCCTGCATCTATGAAAAATTATTTTGAGTCTATGTTTAGTGTGAATTCCACTAGAGATAGTTTTCTCTTGCTCTTCATACTGTACAGCTAGGAGCACTTTAAGCTAAAATTTTGGCTCTTTGATTTATAAGCTATATATGCACATTGATTTCTGTTCCTAAATCCGTAAGTGTAGGATTGGTTTCTCAGGATATTTTCAAGAGAGGCTTTTTTTCTATTCCACGCACTGTATGGGTCTATTTTTTCAAGGGTCCTAGCTTTACGTGTCAGAGTCAAATGTTACCTCTTATCCTATTCATGTGCCTATTTTCCTGTTGTTTCTTCATATGTTACCAAAGATGTAGGCCATAAAATGTAACAAAATTCATTGGATAAACAGCATACATATTATTCTACTTCCCATTGTGGGTTAAAGCTTTGTTTTTATCGGCTTTTAGATGCATTGAAAGCCAGTTTCATTATATTATGTATTAATGAATCAGAACTCAAGGAACATGCTATGTACTGCCTACACTATCCTCATCTATTCCCATTAGTCTTTCAGTGTTCAATATCTAACCAGTATAGTAACTTACTTCATTTTAATTTTCCTCACTCTAAATGTGGAAGAAGCTTACAGCAATGATAACTGAATATTTGTCATTAAATAGATTTTTTAAATGCATTTTTGCAAGTTTTTAATTCCAGATAAAATAATTTTCTAGGCTTCGCTCCATTTTCTGGATGTCATAAAATTTATTGACTTCATTTGCTTTAATCGAAGACAACATCTATCCAGCTAGAGTAAGTGCATTTTCTCTGACTGATATTACACTTTTCATCATTCTCATCAAAATTTTCAGTTTCATGAGAATTCCCTAGTTGAATATTAAGTATAAATTGCCAGGGACAATATTCAAGAAAGTGGCTAAATCTCATTAAGAATAGCACAGTGTGTGATATTTTAACTTGCCTTTTTCTTATTCTCTGCTCCAAAGATCCACATTTGCTTAAAGTCCAACAGACCACAATCATAGTAAAAACCAGAAGCCTGGCAGCACCTGGATTTGGAGATCATTCCATGCCTCATCTCCAAATATTGTCATTGTTAGATTTGTCTGGTGGTTACCTGGAAGACTCTAGTCAAAAAGAAAAATTGTCTTTCCTTGACCTGACTCATAGTCTTCCCAGTGTGAATAGTTTTGTTCCCTGGAGGCAGTATTAAAAAAATCAGAGGCAATTGTTAAACATTCCAGCTTCCTGAGATGGTGGATAAGAGATGTGCAAAGAGTAGCCTAAGCAAAAACTTAAAAGGAAAATATGTAGATCAAATGTCAATAGTGGGCTTTGAAAAGCTTCAGCATATCCCTGGGGATATAAAAGCCATGCACATGTATGGTGCTCTACACACACACAGGGTTATGTGTATGCTCAGGAAGGATTTGAGAAGACCTTAGGATTCCACCTTTGGTTAACTTTAATGATCTGCACAAGAAGGAAATGGAGACTGAAGTCAACTCATTAACTGAATATTGAAGCTATGCCCCCAAAACACACACAAAGCCCTTCAGCAAGGACTTGTAAAGTTATTAGTTCCACCTATCTAAAGAAATATTTTTCCAATAATCATCTGACTGCTAAGTTAACTGAGTGGAGACCTCAATGGCCACACATGACAAATAATACAGGCTTTAGAAAAAAAATAAACAGTAACAACAACTAAAAAGAAACCTCAAGGAACAACAAAAAATCCTTAAGGAGGAGAAAGAATTTGATTTCCAGAGCTGTTACATTGTAATATGTTTCTGACTGATTTAAAATGTTACAGTCTATAATTTTCAATGGGTTCATACACAGAAGCTATATTGACTGATACTTAATCAACTAATTTTTTTCTTTATCCTTATTCTTTTTACTGTAATAAAAAAAAAAAAACTTGGTGTTGCTTGAAGTTTTTAACATTCTATGTTACCTATATCCTAAGTCTTATACATTTTTGAGAATACAAGGCATGGTTTCTTCCTCCAAAGTATACGGATCATTGAACGCTTAATAAAAAAAACAAAGTGGCCCTACCACTTAAATGTATGAAGAGACTATGTTGCGGGGTTATTGATACACTAAATACTAATTCCATCTAAAAATCTCCAGTAGATGTATTATAAGTGTGTTTATGCTAATGTGATTCCATATTAAAAGATAACCACAATAACAATACCTTCTCATTATCCATACAAGGTTCAGCTATGAAGCTTAACACTTAAACATATGTAAAGGATGTTGAATTTAACAGCCTACGTGATTAATACCTCTATACTCAACTTGCTTTTTGCAGGCATTGTCAATCTGTCTACAGAAAGATTGGCTAGTGTGATGTAGGTATAAAATAAGAATACAAGCTTCACTGAGAATTTTTTCACCTGTGAAGTTTTTCCAAGCAACTGGGTCATTCTATAATAGTAATGCTTTTTTCCCCCATAAAAATAGCTATGTTAAATTTTGAGTATTTTTTTAAGGCAATATTTTACTTTCATTAGTTTAAAAATGTATGAAAAATTATCTCTTTTATCATTGTTCTTTGAAGAGACCAGACCAAACTTTCACTCAGAATTCTAGAATATGGAATGGAAGTGCATTTTTCCATTGTTTTACATTAATAGTGCAGCTGAACATCAACCATTTATAGGTTTTTATTGATTTGTTTGGGAACATAGAATAACCCATGAAATTTGAGTTTACTTCAGTAAGCCAAACATTATGGCTGTATGTTGCAATAACTAGTTCAACCATACAGTTAGTCCTTCACAGAAATTTATGTAAGTAGTACAATAGGTGATTATGTGTGTTTGATACAGGACTACCAGGCTGATAGCTAGGAACACGTTAAGATCTAGATAAAATGGTACTTTGTGAACAAATAAAGAAAGATTATATAGTGAAATGTATATTAAGTATAAATAATGTACTCAAGTGATGGAAAGACTTAGACTAAGATAATAGATAGAATAAGTTAAAGGTTGTCAACTCTCATGGAAGTGGTGATACTCAAAAGTTTTCAATAGTGGTTGTGAAAAGTCATGGAATTAAATTACTAGGGAGGAAGAAGGAATTTAAAAATGTGTACCAATGGCAGCAAAATCTTAGATCTTAAATTAGAAATGTATGAAATTATTCAATAGATTGTTTGGCTATGGTGACAGGCCCTCATATTTTGTGAGTATTAAGATAAAGTTGAAGGTTAGTATTTTGTTGAGGATTTTTAAATCCGTGTTCATCAATGATATTGGCCTATAGTTTTCTTGTATTGTTTTTAGCTTTGGTATCAGGATAATGTTGACCACATAAAATTAGTTTGGGAGTGTTTTCTCTTTTCAACTTTTTAGAAGAGTGTGAGAAGTATTGGCATTGCTTATTTAAGTACTGGTAGAATCCACCAGTGAAACTATCTAGTCCTTGAGAGGATTTTTTATTATTATTATTACTGATTCAATCACTTGCCCAATTAGAGGTCTGTTCAGATTTTCTATCTTTTTCGTGTTTCAGGAATATAGTTATGTTGCATATTTGAAATCTTCCTTCTTTTGTAATGCAGGAGTTTGTCAGTATAAATCTTCCTCTTAGTACTACTTTCACTGTTTCTCTTATGGTTTGGTATGTTGTTTTCATTTTCGTTTGTCTTAAAATATTTCCTAATATACCTTCTGATTTTTTTCTTTGATCTATTGGTTACTCAAGAATGTGGTGCTTAATTTCCAGTTATTTGTGTATTTTTTGGTTCCTTTGTTAGTGATTTCTAGTTTAATTATATTTTGATAAGATACTCAGTATGATACCATCTTCTTGAATTTGTTAAGATTTGCTTTGTGACCTAAAATATGATCTATCTCTGAGAATGCTCCATGTGTGCCTGAAGAGAATGTGTATTCTTTCCCCTGTTGGGTAGAATGTTCTATATACATTAGTCCTCCCTCACCCATGAGAAATACATTCCAAGACCTCCAGTGGATGCCTGACACCACAGATAGTACCAAACCCAATTCATACTATGTTTTCCCCCTATATTTACATACCTTTCAATTAAAGGAAGTACTTTACAGTTTCTCTTTGGCACATCTGAATTGCCAGCATCAGTACTCTTGTGCTTTGGGGCCATTATTAAGTAAAATAAGGGTTACTTGAATACAAGCACTGTGACACCACAAGAGTCAATATGATAACCAAGATGGCTACTAAGTGACAAAGGGATTGGTAGTGTATACAGCATGGATACACTGGACAAAGAGATAATTCACATCTCAAGTGATACAGAGCAGGGCAGTAAGAGATTCCATGACACTACTCAGAACAGAGACCATTTAAAACTTACTAATTGCTTATTTCTGGAATTTTCAATTTAATGTTTTTGTCCAACAGTTGACTGTGTGTAACTAAAACCACAGAAAGTTAAACTGAGATGAGGGGAACTACTGTGTATTGGTTAGGTCAATTTGGTCTATAGTGTTGGTCAAGTGTACTCTTACTATTTTTCTGTCTGGAAGTTCTATCCATTACTGAGATAGGATTATGAAGTCTCCTGCTTTTTATTATATTGCTATGTATTTTTCCCTTCAGATTGATCAATGTTTGCTTTATATATTTAGACATTATGATGTTGGATGGGTATAGTTATAATTGTGACATCTTCCTGGTGAATTGACCCTATTATCATTATATAGTGTCCTTCTTTTGCCTCTTGAAACAGTTTTTCACAAAAATTGTTTTGTCCCTTGTAAGTACAGCTACCACTGCCCTCTTTTGGTTAACAGCAAACCAAATTCAACAGTACATTAAAAAGGTCATATACAATGACCAAGTGGGATTTATCTCTGGGATAGAAGGATGGTTCAATATATACAAATCAAATAATGTAATGCACCACATTAATAGAATGGTGGATAAAAATCACATGGCCATCTAAATAGATACAGAACAAGCTTTTGACAACATTCAACACCCTTTCATAATAAAACATCTCAGAAAACTATGTATGAAGTAATTGACCTCAATAAAATAAAGGCAAAATGTTAAAATCCACAGCTGACATTGTACACAATAGTTAAAAATTGAAAGCTTTTCTTCTAATATTAGGAAGAAGAAAAGGATATCCATTCTTATCACTTCTATTTGACATAGTATTATTCTAGGTAGAGAAATTAGGCAAGAAATAGAAAGAGTAGGGCATCCAAATTGGAATGTAAGAAATAACATTATCTCTGCTTCCAGATGACATAATCTTTTATGTAGAAAACTTTAAGGACTCCATGAATTTAAAAAGTTGCTGGTCCTAATAAATTCAGTAAAGATGCAGGATACAAAATCAACATATACAAATATGTTGTGTTTCTATGCAACACTAATTATGTATCCATAAAGAAAATCAAGAAAACAATTACATTTACAAAAGCATCAAAAACAGTATAATAGAAATTTGCGAATAGCAGTGGCAACAGCCAGGTGGATTTCTTGAGTTCTCCTCCGGAGTTTACCATAAACTGAACATCTATAACCCATCAAAGGACTCTCTGCTCATCACACAGAACAGCTAAGAGACTCATACGAGGATTACTTGAAGGTGTGCAAATTGGGCGAGCAGGGGAAGAGGGAAGAGAGCAGAGTGGAGACGCGGCATGCATCCATGGCTGCGGAGATGCAGGGGATCCCAACACAGAACAGAGACCACAAAAGCCAGGAGGTGGGCTCTTTGCCTGCATCCCACAGCTGATCTCTCCCACCAAGAAAGCAACATATCCAGCATTTGAGGCAGTAACCTCAGCTGAGACCTCAAGTTGGGCCTTAGGTCGGACAAAGGACATAAACTCCATACATGGGCCCCTCTCCCCACTCTCCCAATCTTTCCCTCGCCCTTACACAGATTTAAGTTGGCCCCTATATTGAGGAGTAGTGTCAGATTATAGAGGAGCGCTAGTGCTCAGGATCTGGGAGGACCCGGTGTGCAGCTCTGACCCAGGGAAGAAGCTGGGAACAGAGTGATACTACTGGGCTGGAAAAGAAAAGATCCCTCCATCCCCAGCCCCTACCCTTTCTGACCTGACTAGGGAAGGGCAATTACAATTGCAGAGACACTCCCAGCGATTAGCAGTAGGTAGCAGATGCAGCTCTGGGCTTTCAGCAGCTCAGAAATCTCCTGCCCATCACACACACACACACACACACACACACACACACACACACACGGAAGAAGTGCCCTAAGACTCAGGAGAACTGGGCACAGGGCTGGTTGTGTTACTCTCAGTGTGCATATGTGCAGGCAAGAGTAGAAACTGCACTGACTTTGTAGAAACTACCATCCAGACCCCTTAGCCCCTGTCATCTAAATCTGCAGTCCCAAGATCACTCTGGGAAACAGGTGACTGGCTCTGCCTGAAAAACATGCAGAGGACTCTTTGGCATAGCAGAGGACAACCTGGAGATTACTTGGTGGCCTTAAGCCAAGACTGCTGCTGCTTTTTCGTTTTGTTCTGTTTTTACATCTTTGATATTTTTGCCTTTGTTGAGTGTAGGTTATCGGTTGTTTTTACATGTGAATATATTTGTTTTATTCTTTGTTGTTGTTGTTGATGTTGCTGTTGTGCTTGGTGATTTGCTTTGTTCCGAAATTGCCCTAAACCAGGACCCAGCTCAAGAGGCACAAGATTCAAAACACCCAGAGGCCAACTCCATAACAAACCAGAATACTACTGGGTTTGACCTACAAGTGACACACAGAGGGGGAATTCTCTACAGCACAAGAGACCATAGGAGCCAAGCTGCATTTAAGTGGTCAACTTTCATGCAGCAGAATATCCTGCTGTGGGCAGAGCCAAGTCTCATAACTAGTCAACCTAAGAGTCAACCCCACAAACTAACAATCTAAAAGCAACTAAAGATCAACTTTAACAGAACAATTTACACAACACAGGAGTCACCCTTGGAGCACATGCAGATGAGAAGAAGGAAGTGGTGCATGTCAAATATAAAGGACACATACTACATAAGGTAACCCAGCAAAAACTAAGAAGCCTAGGGGATCCACCTAATACATCAAAGCAAATATAGAGAGTCAGCCAGAATAGGGAAATAAAGAAACATGTCCCAAATAGAAGAACAGAAGAAGCCTACAGAATTGGAACCAAATGAAATAGAGGTAACCAACCTATCAGAGAAAGAGTTCAGAACACTGATGATAAGAAAGTTTAAGGAGTTTAGTGACGACATAAAGAAGGAGAGAGAAATCATAATGAACAACCAGTTAGAACTAAAGAATATGATAAATGAAATAAAGAACACACTTGAAGGAATTACAAGCAGATTAGATGAAGCAGAGGACCAAATCAGTAACTTAGAAGAAAAGTTAGCAGCGATAACACAAATGGACAACAAAAAGAAAAATAATAATAATAAAAAAATGAAGATGGTTTAAGAGACCTCAGGAATAACATCAAGCACAACAACATGCCCATCATAGAAATACCAGAAGGTGATGAAAGGAATCAAGGAATCGAGAACATATTTGAAGTAATACTGTCCGAAAACTTCCCTAACCAGGTGAATGAAACCGACATACAAGCCCAGGAAGTGCAGAGAGTTCCAACCAGGATAAACCCAAACAGGTCCACCCCAAGAAACGTTACAGTTAAAATGGCAAAGGTTAAAGACAAAGAGAGCATCCTTTTTTAAAAAAAATTTTTTTAAATAAAATTGTAGCAAATTGAATACAACAATGCATTAAAAAGATTATTCATCACGACCAAGTGGGGTTCATCCCCGGGGCACAAGGATGGTTCAACATACGCAAATCCATCAATGTGATACAACACATAGACAAAATAAAGGACAAAAATCATATGATTATATCAATTGATGCAGAAAAAGCATTTGACAAGATACAACATCCATTTATGATTAAAACACTTAATAAAATGGGTATGGAAGGAAAGTACCTTAACATAATAAAGGCCATATATGACAAGCCCTCGGTTAATCTCATAATTAATGGAGAAAAACTTAAGCCCTTTGCTCTACGTTCAGGAACACGACAGGGATGTCCTCTATCACCTCTGCTTTTCAACATCGTGTTGGAAGTCCTTGCCAGAGCAATCAGGCAAGAGAAATAAATAAAAGGCAACCAAATTGGGAATGAAGAAGTTAAATTATCACTCTTTGCAGATGACATGATGCTATATATAGAAAACCCTAAAGACTCCACCAAAAAGCTATTAGAAACAATCAACGAATACAGTAAAGTTCCCGGCTACAAAATCAACGCACAAAAGTCCATTGCCTTCCTATATACTAACAATGAAATCTCAGAAAAAGAAATACAAAAAACAATTCCTTTTGCCATTGCAGCAAAAAGAATAAAATACCTAGGAATAAACTTAACCAAGGATGTGAAAGACCTATATGCTGAAAACTATAAGACATTTTTGAAAGAAATTGAAGAAGACACAAAGAAATGGAAAGACATTCCGTGCTCATGGATTGGAAGAATCAACATAGTTAAAATGGCCATATTACCCAAAGCAATATACAGATTCAATGCAATCCCCATCAAAATCCCAATGGCATATTTTAAAGAAATAGAACAAAAAATCATCAGATTTGTTTGGAACCACAAAAGACCCCGAATAGCCAAAGCAATCTTAAGGAAAAAGAACAATAATGGAGGTATCACACTTCCTGACTTTGGCTTGTACTACAGGGCTACAATAATCAAAACAGCATGGTATTGGCAGAAAAACAGACACATAGACCAATGGAATAGAATTGAGAACCCAGAAATAAAACCACATAAATATGGACAGATAATTTTTGACAAAGAAGCTAAAAACATACAATGGAGCAAAGACAGCCTCTTCAATAAATGGTGCTGGGAGAATTGGATAGCCACGTGCAAAAGAATGAAACTGGACTGCTATTTGTCACCATGTACCAAAGTTAATTCAAAATGGATCAAAGACTTAAGCATAAGACCTGACACAATAAAGTGCATAGAAGAAAACATAGGTACTAAACTTATGGACCTTGGGTTCAAAGAGCATTTTATGAACTTGACTCCACAGGCAATGGAAGTAAAAGCTAAAATAAACAAATGGGACTATATGAAACTTAAAAGCTTCTGCACAGCAAAAGAAACCATTGACAAAATAAAGATTCCACCAACTGAATGGGAGAAGATTTTTGCAAACAGTGCTTCCGATAAGGGGCTAGTATCCAGAATATACAAGGTACTCATGCAACTCAACAACAAAAAAACAAACAACCCAATTGAAAAATGGGCAGAGGACTTGAAGAGACATTTCTCCAAAGAGGACATACAAATGGCAAATAGACATATGAAAAAATGCTCAACATCACTAATCATCAGAGAAATGCAAATAAAAACCACAATGAGATATCACCTCACCCCAGTCAGAATGGCTATCATCAACAAGACAAATAGGAACAAATGTTGGAGAGGCTGTGGAGAAAAAGGAACCCTCATACACTGTTGGTGGGAATGCAGACTGGTGCAGCCGTTATGGAAGGCAGTGTGGAGGTTCCCCAAAAAATTACGAATAGAATTGCCGTATGACCCAGCAATCCCTCTCCTGGGTATCTACCCAAAAAATCTGAAAACATTTAGAGATAAAGACACGTGTGCTCCAATGTTCATTGCGGCTTTGTTTACAGTGGCCAAGACATGGAAACAACCAAAATGTCCTTCGATAGATGAATGGATAAAGAAGTTGTGGTATATATACACAATGGAATACTATTCGGCAGTAAGAAAAGATGATATAGGAACATTTGTGACAACATGGATGGATCTTGAGAGAGTAATGCTGAGCGAAACAAGTCAGACAGAAAAAGCAGAGAACCATGTGATTTCACTGATATGTGGTATATAAACCAAAAACAACAAAAGAACAAGACAAACAAATGAGAAACAGAAACTCATAGGCACAGACAATAGTTTAGTGGCTGCCAGAGGGTAAGGGGGGTGGGGGATGTGTGGTGGGAGATGAGGGTAAGGGGGATCGAACATATGGTGATGGAAGGAGAACTGACTCTGGGTGATGAACACACAATGGGATTTATAGATGATGTAATACAGAATTGTACACCTGAAATCTATGTAATTTTACTAACAATTGTCACCCCAATAAATTTAATAAAATAAAATTTAAAAAAAAAATGAAAGCATAGTGAATAATCACAAGATTGCCACGGGGTTACAAAAGTCAATTTGGGGAATGTAATCAATAATGTTGTAAAGATTCTGTTTGGAATCTGATGGACACTTGTCTCGTTGGGGATACCTCCTCAGGGAAGATGTAGATGTCTGATCACTGCCCTTTACACCTTAAGTTGAAGCTGAACAATAATGAATGTCAATATAATTATATATATTTATATATATATGTATATATATATATATATATATATATATATATATATATATATATATAATTTACAAATATATAATTTACAAATATATATATACAATTTACAAATATATATATACAATTTACAAATATATATATATATATATATGTATATGTATATATATAATTTACAAGAAGTGGAATACAGCATTAGGAATAGAGACAGTGGAAATGTAATGGATGTTCACGATGTCAGATGTCTAGTAGGTGGCAGGAGGGGTTTTATCACAGTGTGAGGGATATAAATGATAAATATCTGACTATCACATTGTTCTGTACACCTGAAACTAATTAAACATAAAAAAATAGAAGAAAAATAAAAGTAAAAAGAAGTGATTCATCTGACTAGTTTAGTACCCATCTGATACTATATATAGTTATTACCATATTTTAAACTATATTCCCTATGCTTTACTTTATATCCCCATGACCATTTTGTAACTATCAATTTGTACTTCTTAATCTCTTCACTTTTTTCACCCTGCTCCCAACCCCATCCTACCTATCACCCTGATAAATGTAGTATCCATCTGACACCAAAAAGAGGGACATTTTAATTGTATTTTACTTTAATCTATGAAATATCCAACTTATCCATCAGCATAGATCATGTTAATAGAATTATTACCACCCCACTTTTCATTTCATGCTTAGTAAACAATATTTATTGCATTTCCTGACTACTAATTAACAGGGAAACTGGGCTCACTTTTCAGACGTTGTGGTGCCACAGTACTTTTTATCACACAATAAAGCATGTTTATTTAAGTAGTCAATTTGATAGTTTTCATACCCATATACCTCGCATAGTGTAATTTATAGATTTAAGTATTCATTCTTAAAGAATCTCTAGGGAGAAAAAGGTAAGGCAGCTACTGTGACATTAATTCCATGATCTATAATTAATAGTAGTTAAGAATATTTACACTATTTAAACCCAATTACAAGTGAATTTACTTGGTAGTAGTTTGCGGTAACCCAAATCTCCAATTTATCAACATTTTTTCTATGATTTGTTATTAACATGTAAGAAAATCTGACTTTAACAATTAAGCAGTCAGAAGCCTCTAATTTTATCTATTTTTTTCCTTGTAGTAAGAACACTTAACATAAGATTTATGCTCTTCACAAATTTTTAAGTGAACAACAACTTCCATTTCTCCCACACCCTAGCCCCTGGTAAAACAAATAAAAAAACGTGTTCTTTATTTTATGGGTTTGAATATTTTATACACTTCCTATAGAGTGGAATCATGCAGATTTGTCCTTTTGCGACTGTATTATTTCTCCCAGTACAAGATCCTCCTGATTCATCATCGTTTTCATATGCGGAATGATTTCCTTGTTGTTGTTTTTTGTTTGTTTTGTTTGTTTGCTTTTTATGAATGCTATTCCATTATTTGTACATAATATACCACATTTTCTTTAACCATTCATCCATCCATGAACAATGGATTGTTTCCAATTCTTGGCCCTGTGAAAAATGCCAGAATGAACAGACATTTCTGCAAGATCCTGATTTCAACTTTTTGGGGGATTGCTAGGTCATATGGCAGATCAATTTTTTAATTTAATTTTATTATTTTTATATTTTTCATTACAGTTGACATAAAATAGTATATCAGTTGCAGGTGTACAACACAATGGTGCAACATTTATATAATTTATGAGGTGATCACTCTGACAAATCTAGTAACCATACATAGTTATTACAATATTATTGACTATATTCTCTATGCTATAATTTTCATCTCCATGGTTTTTTCATAATTAACAATTTGTGCTTCTTAATCCCTTCCTTTTTTTCACTGAGCCTCCTACCCCCCTCCCATCTGGCAATCAACCATCAAAATATTCTCTGTATCTTTAAGTTTCTTTCTGTTTTTGTTTGTTCATTTATTTTGTTCTTTCAATTCAATATATAAGTGAAATCATATGGCATTTTTCTTTCTCTGTCAGTGCAATACTTTCTAGGTCCATCCATATTGCTGCAGAAGGGAAGATTTCATTCCTTTTTATGGCTGAGTAATATATTACCATATATTCCATTGGGATATATATATATATATATATATATATATATATATATATATATACACACACACACACACACATATACATATATATATATATATATATATATATATATATATATATATATACACACACAATATATATATATTCCTTTGTATACATGTACTACCTCTTCTTTATACATTCAGCCATTGATGTACACCCAGGTGGTCTCCACACCTTGGCTACTGTAAATAATGTTGTAATGAACATATGGATGCACATGTCCCTTTGAAGTAGTGTTTGGGTTTTCTTAGATAAATACCCAGAATTGGGGTTACAGGGTCATTCTTTGTCTCTTGTTATAGACTTTGTTTTAAAGTACAAATTTTTTTTAGTTTCAGGTGTACAAAGCAATGTAATAATTAGACATTTACACCCCTCACAAGTGGTATAAATATTGCTACACCAGCTATTGTTTTTTCATGAAATATCTTTTTCCACCACTTTACTTTCATTCTGAAGTGTGTCTCTTATAGGCAGCATATGCAAGGGTATTGCTTTCTTATCTATTCAGCTGCCTTCTGTCTTTAGATTGGAGCTTTTAATCTATTTATATTTAAAGTAATTGTTGATAGATATAATTATTCCCATTTTCTTATTCATATTTTTAATTTATTTTTCTTCTACTTAAAAAAGTCCCTTTAACATTTTTTGCAATACTGGTTTGGTGGTGATGAACTCCTTAAACGTTTTCTTGTCTGGGAAGCTCTTTATTGGACATTCAATTCTAAATTATAGCTTTGCTGGGTAGAGTGCTCTTGGTTGTAGGTCCCTGCTTTTCATTACTTTGAATATATCATCCCAATTTCATCTGGCCTACAAAGTTTCTGTTGAGAACTCAACTGACCATCTTATGGGAGCTCTCTTGTAGGCAACTAACTGCTTTCCCCTTGCTGCTTTTAAGATTCTCACTTTGGTTTTAACCTTTGGCATTTTAATTATGATGTGTCACAGTATGGGTCTATTTGGGTTCATCTTATTTGGGACTCTTTGCTTTTTCTGGGCTTGTATGTCTATTTCCTAACCAAGTTAGGGAAGGTTTCAGTCATTATTTCTTCAAATAGGTTTTCAGTTCCTCGTACTCTTTCTTCTCCTTCTTGTAGCCCTATGATGTAAATGTTGGTAACTTGATATTATCATTGAGGCCCCTTAAACTATCCTCATTTTTGTATTCTTTTTTTTTCTACCTATATCCCAATTCACTTATGCAGTCATCTTCTTCATCTAATCTCCTGTTGATTCCCTCTAATGTATTCTTCATTTCAGTTATTGTATTCTTTATTTCTGACTGATTCCTTTTTATGTTTCTATCTCCATTTTTATGTCACTTATCTCTTTGTTGAAGATCTCACTGAGCTCATTTAGACTCCTTATAGCCAGTGTTTTGAACTCTGCATCTGGTAGATTGCTTGTCTCCATTTTGTTTAATTTTTTGTCTGGATCTTTGTTTTGTTCTTTCATTTGGGGCATATCTTTCATCTCCCCATTTTGGTTACGTCTCTATTCTTGTTTCTATGTATTAGGTAGAGCTGCTGTGTCTCCCAGTCTTGGTAGAGTGGCCTTATATAGTAGGTGTACTGTGGGTCCCAGTGTTACAGTCTCCCTGGTTTCTTGGGCCATGTGCTCCAGGTTTGTTTCTTGTGTGTGTTACGTATGCCCTTCTATTGTAGTTCAGTCTTGGTTGTTTTCAGGTCAATTGGAGAGACTGACCCTCAGGCTGATTGGTTTAGGTGACCAGCTGTGACTATATCGGATGAGCTCTTGTGCAAGACCTGACCCTATGAAACAGGCTTCACTTTAGCAGGGCTCTGGTGCCTACGCCGTCTGCCCTTTGGGTGTGTCATTTGTGGAGGTGGTTGTGTCATGCTCTGGTGTGGTCCAAAGCTGGCCACTGGATGTGGGATATGTTGGTTCTAGGCCCGCTTGTAAGGAGCTCTGGTGCAGGCCAAGGTCAACCACTGATTGTGCCCTGCCTGGGACCACTTGGTATGAGTACAAAGTTACATGCAGATGGTTGTTACTTGTGCTGGGCTTGGAGTTGCCTGGGAGAGGCTGAGCTGCATACCAAGGACAGCTGTCACTGATGCTGGACTTAGAACTCCTTAGCAAGAAGTAAGGGGCATGCAAGTCCAGATGCTACTTGTTTGCAGTTTGTGAACCTTTGAGAGGATTTAGGAACATCCACAGCATGAGACAAGATTGGGTCTTGGTTGGAAAAGCCACTGGAAGTATCTTGGGTGAGCCTACAAGTTGGGTGTGGCAGGGTCTCAGGGAATCACCATGGTGGGGCAAAGAGTGTTAGCCAGATTGATGGAGACTCAGATATGGTGCTCACCTGCATATGCATGCTGGGCTAGGGGAGGACTCAATGAAGGAACAATGTCTTCTGCCACCACTTCGATCTGAGAAAGAGTTGCCCTTCCAGCCCTCACCCTGCAGTCCAACAATTAATTTTCCCCCCACATTTCCTTTGAACCTTTTAAGCTGCTGCCCCAGATTCTGGTACACAGAGTGAGTGAGTCCATGAGTGAGTAATTCCATGGGTGGACCCTACAAGAAGAACACCTGGGACCCCAGCAGCCCTCTGTCTCACTCAGACACAATCTCTACTGGTTTTCAGATACGGAGTTATGAGAACTGAACTTCTGGCACTGAATTCCGGGGATGGGGAGCCTGATGTGGGGTTGTGTCACCTCGCTCATCAGGGTGGACATCCATAGCTGAGATATCCCTCCTGATTTTGAACTGCCATCCGTGGGTGTAGGACCAGCCCATTCTACATCTCCACTCTTATCATTGTTCAGTTATTTTTGTTTTGAGAAATTGTTTTGCATATTGACTGCACCATTTTACATTCCTACTATCAGTGTATAAAGGTTTCAATTCCTCCTCATGCTTCCCAACATATGTGATATGAATATTTATGTATACATGATAACTATTCAAACAGGTTTCAGATGATATCTCATTTTGGTTTTCAGTTGCATTTTGCTGATTATTAGTGATGTTGAGCATCTTTTCCCTTATCTGTTCATCCTTTACATGTCTTCTTTGGAGAAATATCTATTCAGATTATTTCCCATTTTTTAATTGGGTTATTTTTTTCTGCTATTAACTTGAAGGATTTCCTTATATATTTTTATCTTCAAACTCTTTTAGATATATGCTTTACAAATATTTTATCCTATTCCATAGATTGCTTTTCAAACTTTTGATTGTTTTCTTTGCTGTGCAGAAGCTTTTTAATTTTATATAGTTCCATTTGTCTACTTCTGCTTCTCTTGCCTGTGCTATTAAAGTCATACCCATAAAAATCATTACTGAGATGACTGTTATGAGACTTTTTCCTGTTTTCTCCTAGTACTTTTAATTATTAATTATTTAATTATTAATTATTCTTCTAGTACTTTTAAAATTAAATTTATTGGGGTGACAATGGTTAGCAAAATTACATAGGTTTCAGTTGTACACTTGTATAATGCATCATCTATATACCACATTGTGTACTCATCACCCAGAGGCAGTTCTCTTTGCATCACCATATATTTGACCTCCTTCATCATCTGATTCATTTGGATTTGATTTTTGCTTGTGATGTAAGATAATGGCTAAATTTCATTTTCTTGCATACAGAAATCCAGATTTTCTAACACAATTTGTTGAAGAAACTATCATTTTCCCACTGTGCATTTTTGGCAACCTTGTTGAAGGTTAGTTAACTATATGTGACTATTATTATTTCAGGGCTGTTTATTCTATTACTTTGGTGTATATCTCTGCTGTTATGCCAGTACCATAGTGTTTTAATTACTGAAGCTTTGTAACATACTTTAAAATCAGGGAGTGTGATGTCTCAAACTTTGTTACTTCTTCTCAACATAGTTTAGGCTATTCATGTTGTGTTGGTGTGTGTTTCCATATGCATTTTAGGATCCTTTTTTATTTTCTATTTCTGTGAAAAAGTCATTTAAATTTTGCTAGATATTGCATTAAATATGGAGATTTCTCTAGACAGTATTGAAATTTTAAGTTTTACAATCCATGAACAGAGAAAACTTTGCATTTA
This sequence comes from Rhinolophus sinicus, assembly GCF_057876585.1. NCBI lineage: Eukaryota > Metazoa > Chordata > Mammalia > Chiroptera > Rhinolophidae > Rhinolophus > Rhinolophus sinicus. Next base: position 89,571,535 of record NC_142518.1, read on the forward strand.
TTTATGTCTTATTTAATTTATTTCCTCAATGTCATTTTCGGTGTACAAGTTTTTGAATCACTTTGGTTAAGCATATTTCTAAGTATTTTATTATTATTATTATTATTATTATTATTATTATTATTATTATTATTATCATTATTTAATAAGTTTCAGGTGCACAAAACAATGTAATAGTTAGCCATTTATCATTTATATCCCTCACACTGTGTCAACCCCCCTCCCCTATCCACTATCCCTCTGACATCGCACACAGCTATTACATTGCCAATGTCTCTATTCCTATTGCTGTACTCCATTTCTTGTAAATATATATATATATATATATATATATATATATATATATATACACACACACACACACACAGACACACACATACACACACATACATATACATAAACTTGTAGTTGACATTCATTATTCTTCAGCTTCAGGTGTACAGTGCGATGATCAGGCACCTACATCTTCCATGAGATGGTCTGCCTAACGAGACAAGTGTCCATCGGATACCCTACAAAATCTTTACAACATTATTGATTACATTCCCCAAATTAACTTTCGTAACCCCGTGGCAATCTTGTGGTTACTGACTGTGCTTTCTAATCCCCTCACCTTCCCCCATATCCCCACCCCTACCTCCCATCTAGCAACCCTCAGTTTTTCCTCTATGTCTCTGAAACTGTTTATGATTAGTTCATTCATTTATTCTTTTATTTAGATTCCACATATAAGTGAGATCATATGGCATTTGTCTTTCTCTGTCTGACTTATTTCATTTAACATAATGTTCTCTATGTCCATCCATGCTGTGAAAATGGTAAGATTTCTTTTTTCTTTATGGCTGTGTAATGCTCCATTGTATAAATGTACCACGGTTTCTTAATCCAGTCGTCTACCGATGGGCATTTCGGTTTTATCCATGTCTTGGCTACTGTGTATATTGCTACAATAAACATAGGGGTGCATATTTTTTTTTTTTTAATTAGAGTTTTGGATTTCTCCAGATAGATACCTAGGAGTGGAATTGTTGGATCATAAGGCAGTTCCATTTCAAGATTTTTGAGATACCTCTCTACTGTTTTCCATAGTGGTTGCACCAATCTGCAATCCCACCAACAGTGCACAAGGATTCCCTTTTATCCACATGCTTGCCAGCACTTGTTTGTTGATTTATCGATGATAGCCATTTTAACTGGGGTGAGGTCATATCTCATTGTGGTTTTTATTTGCATTTCTCTGATAGTGAGGTTGAGCATTTTCTCATATGTCTGTTTGCCATCTGTATATCCCTTTTAGAAAAATGTCTCTTCATGTCCTCTGCCCATTTTTTAATTGGGTTGCTTGTTTTTTTTGGAGCTGAGTTTCCATTGCTGTGAAAAAACTTTCTAGTTTGATGTAATCCCACATGTTTATTTTTTCTCTTTCTTCCCTTACCCAAGGGGATATATATATATATATATATATATATATATATATATATATATATTCAGTAAAAATCTTACTCCAGGTAATATCTGTAAACTTTCTTCTTATGTTTTCTTTTAGGAGTTTCATCGTTTCAGATCTTACATATAAGTCTTTAATCCATTTTGAATTTATTCTTTTGTATGGTGTGAGGAGATGGTTCAGCTTCATTTCTTTGCAAGTGTCTGTCCAGGTTTCCTAACACCCTTTATTGAATAGACTGCCTCTACCCCACTGTAAATGTTTGTTTCCATTGTCATAGATTAAATGACCATAGAGGCATGGATTTATTCCTGGGCTCTCTATTCTGTTCCATTGATCTATGTGTCTGTTGTTATGACAGTACCATGGTATTTGGATTACTGTAGCCTTGTAGTATAATTTGATGTCAGGTTTCGTTTTCCCTCCCACTTTGTTCTTATTTCTCAACATTGCCAAGGCTATCTGGGGTCTTTTATGGTTCCATATAAATTTCAGGATTATGTTCTTTTTCTGTGAAAAATGTCCTTGGTAGCTTGATACGACTTATATTGAATATGTATATTGCCTTAGGCAGTATGGATATTTTAATGATATTAACTCTTCCTATCCATGAGCATGGTATTTGTTTCCATCTATTTCTGTCTTCTTTAATTACTCTCTTCAGTGTCTTATAATTTTCTGAATACAGGTATTTTACTTCTGTAGTTAAATTTATTCCTAGGTACTTTATAGTCTTTGAAGCAATTAAAAATGGGATTGTATACTTAATTTCTCCTGATATTTTACTATTGGTATATACAAATACAACTGATTTCTGAATATTAATTTTGTATCCTGCTACTTTATTAAATTCATTTATCACTTCTAACAGTTTTTGTTGGAGTCTTTAGGGTTCTCTATGTATAGCATCGTGTCATCTGCATATGATGACAATCATACGTTCTCCCTACCAATTTGGATGCCTTTTTTTGTTTGTTTTTCTTGTCTGATTGTTCTGGTGAGGACTTCCATCTCTATGTTGAACAGAAGTGGAGAAAGTGGGCAACATTGCCTTGTTCCCGATCTTAAGGGGAATCATTTTAGCTTTTCCCCATTGAGTATGATGTTAGCTGTGGGTTTATCATATATGACCTTTATTATGCTGAGGTATGGTCCCTCTGTTCCCACTTTCTTTAAGAGTTTTTATCATAAATGGCTACTGGATTTTGTCAAACGGGTTTTCTGCATCTGCTTATATGATCATATGATTTTTTTCAGTTTATTAATGTTGTGTATCACATTAATGATTTGTGGATGTTGAGCCACCCTGCATACCAAGAATGAATCCCACCTGATCATGGTGTATGATCTTTCGAATGTATTGCTTAATTCTGTTCACTAATATTTTGCTGACATTTTGGCATCTATGTACATTAGGGATATTGGCCTGTAGTTTTCTTTTTTGTGATGTCTTTGTCTAATTTTGGGGTCAGGGTGATAGTGGCCTCGTAAAAAGGGTTTGGGAGCCTTTCTTCCTTCTGGATTTTTTTGGAATAGTTTGAGAATAGGTGATAATTCTTTGTTGAGTATTTAGTAAAATTCACCTGTGAAGCCATCTGGTCCAGGGCTTTTGTTTGTTGGGAGTTTATTGACTGCTGATTCATTTTCCCTGGTGGTAATCAGTTTATTCAAGTTTTCTGTTTCTTCTTGAGTTTGCATTAGAAGGTTGTATGCTTCTGGAGAATTGTCCATTTCTTCCAGATTATCTAATTTGCTGGCATACAGTTGCTTATAGTAATTTATTTCTTCTTCTTCTTCTTCTTCTTCTTCTTCTTCTTCTTCTTCTTCTTCTTCTTCTTCTTCTTCTTCTTCTTCTTATTATTATTTGTATTTCTATGGTGTCTGTTGTCACTCTCTTTTATTTCTGATTTTGTTATGTTGGGTCCTCTCTCTCTCTCTCTCTCTCTTTTTTTTTTTTTTTTTATGATTCTGGCTAAAGTTTTGTCGATTTTATTTATCCTCTCAAAAAACTAGCTCTTGGATTCATTGATCTTTTTATTGTTATATTTTGGTCTCTGTTTCATTTATCTCTCTCAGATCTTTATTATCTCCTTCCTTGTTCTCCCTTTGGTCTTATTTTGCTGTTCCTTTTCCAGATCCCTTAAGTGTAAATAAACTGTTGATTAGTGATATTTTTTGTTTCTTTAGGCAGGCCTGCTTTGCTATGAATTTCTCTTTTTGGACTGATTTCGATGCATCCCAGAGATTTTCGGTTGTCATGTTTCATTTTTGTTTGTCTTGAGACATCTTTTGATTTCTTCCGTGTTCTCATTGTTGATCCATTCATTATTTAGTAACATGTTATTCAGCTTCCATGTATTTGTGTGTCTTCCAGTTTTTCTCCTGTAGATGATTACTAATTTCATAGCACTGTGGTCAGAGAAGACACTAGGTATGAATTCAATTTTCTTAAATGCACCAAGACTTGTTTTGTGGTTTAACATGTGGTCTATCTTGGAAAATGTCCCATGTGCACTTGAGAAGAACGTGTATTCTGCAGCTTTGGGGTGTAACGCTTTGAAAATATCAATTAAATGCAACTTGTCCAATGTGTCATTTAAGGAGATGGTTTCCATACGGATTTTCTGTCTGGAAGACCTGTCCCTTGGTGTCAAACTTTTGTTGAGGTACCTAGTATGATAGTGTTACTGTTGATCATTTTCTTTATGTCAGTCAATATCTGTTTTATGGTCTGTGCCACTGTAAACAAAGCTGCAATGAACATTGGAGCGCACGTGTCTTTATGGATAAATGTTTTCAGATTTTTTGAGTAGATACCCAGGAGAGGGATTGCTGAGTCATATGGTAATTCTATTCGTAATTTTTTGAGGAACCTCCACACTGCCTTCCATTCGGCTGCACCAGTCTGCATTCCCACCAAAAGTGTATGAGTGTTCCTTTTTCTCCACAAACTCTCCAACACTTGTTACTATTTGTCTTGTTCATGATAGCCATTCTGACTGGGGTGAGGTGATATCTCATTGTGGTTTTCATTTGCATTTCTCTGATGATTAGTGATATTGAGCATTTTTTCATATGTCTATTTGTCATTTGTATGTCCTCATTGGAGAAATGTCTCTTCAGGTCATCTGCCCATTTGTCAATTGGGTTGGTTGTTGTTTTTGTTGTTGAGTTTCATGAGTTCCTTGTATATTTTGGATATTAGTCCCTTATCGGAGGCAGTGTTTACAAAAATTTTCTCCCATTCAGTTGGTTGACTCTTTATTTCATCGATGGTTTCTTTGGCTGTTTAGAAGCTTTTAAGTTTCACATACTCCCATTCATTTATTTTAGCTGTTAATTCATTGCCTTTGGAGTCAAATTCATAAAATGCTCTTTGAACCGAAGGTCCATAAGTTTAGTAGCTATGTTTTCTTCTATGCAGTTTATTGTGTCAGGTCTTATGCTTAAGTCTTTGATCCATTTTGAATTAATTTTGGTATATGGTGACAGATAGCAGTCCAGTTTCATTCTTTTGCGTGTGGCTATCCAGTACTCCCAACACCATTTATTGAAGAGGCTGTCTTTCCTCCATTGCATGTTTTTAGGTTATTTGTCAAAAATTATCTGTCCATATTTATGTGGTTTTATTTCTGGGTTCTCAATTCTATTCCATTAGTCTATGTGTCTGTTTTTCTGCCAATACCATGCTGTTTTGATTATTGTAGTCCTGTACTACAAGCCAAAGTCAGGAAGTGTGATACCTCCAGTATTGTTCTTTTTTCTTAAGATTCATTTGGCTATTCAGTGTCTTTTGTAGTTCCAAACAAATCTGATGATGCTTTGTTCTATTTCTTTAAAAAATGCCATTGAGGTTTTGATGGGGATTGCATTAAATCTGTATATTGCTTTGGGTAATATGGCCGTTTTAACTATGTTGATTCTTCCAATCCATGAGCATGAAATGTCTTTCCATTTCTTTGTGTCTTCTTCAATTTCTTTCAAAAATGTCTTATAGTTTTCAATTCATAGTTCCTTCACATTCTTGGTTAAGTTTATTCCTAGGCATTTTATTCTGTTTGCTGCAATTGCAAAAGAAATTGTTTTTTGTATTTCTTTTTCTGAGATTTCATTGTTAGTATATAGGAAAGCAATGGACTTTTGTACATTGATTTTGTAGCCAGCAACTTTACTGTATGTGTTGATTGTTTCTAATAGCTTTTTGGTGGAGTCTTTAGCGTTTTCTATGTATAGCATCCTGTCATCCGCAAAGAGTGATACATTAATTTCTTCATTCCCAATTTGGATGCCTTTTATTTCTTTCTCTTGCGTGATTGCTCTGGGAAGGACTTCCAACACTATGTTGAAAAGTAAAAGTGTTAGGGGAGAGCCCTGTCGTGTTCCTGAATTTAGAGCAAACGGGCTTCAGTTTTTGACCATTGATTATGAGATTAGCTGAAGGCTTTCATATATGGCCTTTATTATGTTAAAGTATTTTCCTTCCATACCTATTTAATTAAGTGTTTTAATCACAAATGGATGTTGTATCTTGTCAAATGCTTTTTCTGCATCAATTGATATAATCATATGATTTTTGTCCTTTATTTTGTTTATGTGATGTATCACATTGACGGATTTGCAGATGTTGAACCATCTTTGTGCACCTGGGATGAACCCCACTTGGTCGTGATGAATAATCTTTTTAATGCATTGTTGTATTCGATTTGCTAGAATTTTGTTTCGGATTTTTGCTTCTGAATTCATCAGAGATATTGGTCTTTTTTTGTGTTGTCCTTACCAGGTTTTGGTATCAGTGTAACATTGGCCTGATAAAATGAGTTAGGGAGTACTGTCTCTTCAGTTTTTTGGAAGAGTGTGAGCAGGATTGGTATTAGATCCTCTTTGAAAGTTTGGTAGAATTCACTAGTGAAGCCATCTGGTTCCGGACTTTTGCTTTGGGGAAGGCTTTGGATGACTGATTCAATTTTGTTACTGGTGATCAGTCTGTTTAGATTTTCCAGTTCTTCATGGTTCAGCCTTCGAAAGCTATATGTTTCTAAGAACTTGTCCATTTCTTCTAGGTTATTGAATTTGGTTGTATATAGTCCTTCATAGTATTCTTGGGTGATCCTTTGTATTTCTGTGGCATTCATGATAACTTCCCCTTTTTTGTTTCTGATTTTGTTAATCAGTGTCTTCTCTCTTTTTATCTTAGTGAGTCTAGTCAAGGGTTTGTCAATTTTGTTAATCTTTTCAAAGAACCAGTTCTTTGTCACATTAATTTTTCTATTGTCTTTTTCTTTCTCTATTTCATTTAGTTTTGTGCTAGTTTTTATTGTTTCCTTTCTTCTGCTGACCTTGGGATTCATTTGTTCTTTTTTTTTCTAGTTCTTTAAGGTGTAACTTGAGGTTATCTATTTGGGATTGTTCTTATTTCTTGAGTTAGGCCAGTAATGATATAAATTTCCCTTTCAACACTGCTTTTGCTGCTTCCCAGAAATTTTCGTAAGATACATTTTCATTCTTTTTTGTTTCTATGTATATTTTGATCTCTCCTGTTGTTTCTTCTTTGACCCAGTCGGTCTTTAAAAGTACGTTTTTTAATCTCCATGCATTTGTGGGTTTTCCTGCTTTCTTTTTGCAGTTGATGTCTAATGTCAAAAGCCTTGTGACTAGAGAATATGCTTGGTATGATTTCATTCTTCTTAAATTTGCTGAGACTAGTTTTATGTCCCAATATATGGTCTATCCTTGGGAATGTTCCATGTACACTTGAAAAAAAAATATGTGTACTCTGATATTTTAGGATTAAGTGCTCCATAAATGTCAATTATTTACATTTCATCTAATGTGTCATTTAATGCTGCTATTTGTTTATTTTCTATTCAGATAATCTATCCATAGCTGTCAATGATGTATTTAGGTCCCCAAGTATATTTTTGTGCTTTGGATAATTTACCCCTGTAGTTCTCTTAGTATTTGCTTGGTATATTTTGGTTCTCCCTGATTGGGGGCATAAATATTGATGACTGTTATGTCTTCTTGCTATATAGTCCCCTTTATCGTCATGAAATGGCCATCTCTGTGTCTTCTTACTTTTTTCTCCTTGAAGTCTGTTTCATCCGATATCAGTATGGCTACACATGGTTTTCTCTGGAAAGCTATTGCTTGGAGTGTCAATTTCCACCCTTTCTCTTTTAGTCTATGCTTGTCTTGTAGCTGAGATGTGGCTCTTGGAGACAGCATATGGTTGGGTTTAGTTTTTTGATCCAATCTGCTACTCTGTGCCTTTTTATTGGTGAGTTCAGCCCATTTACATTTATGATGATTATTGATATGTGAGTATTTCCTGTCATTCTATCCTTAATTTTCTGGCAAGACTGTGTCGCCATTGTTTCTTTGCCTTTTTGTTGTTGTCTATTATTACTGTGTGGTGGTATTCTACGATTTTTCCCTCTGTTTCTTCTTTTATTACAATATGCATTTCACCTCTGGGTTTTTTTTGTTTGTTTGTTTGTTTGTTTGTTTTTAGTTGTTACCGATAAGTGTATTTAAAAGAAATTATGATATTTAGAGTATTCCATTTTCTTCAGCATGCTTACTTTCTCCATTCCCATATTCCAGTTCAGGCCTTTACTCTCCCTTTTTCATGTTTTGGTTGCCACACATTGCCTCTGTTGATGGTGGTGGAATAGCCTCCTGTAGTATTTCGTGTAGTGCAGGTTGTGTATTAGAAAATTCCTTCAGCTTCTGTATGTCCGGAAAGGTCGTTATTCCTCCTTCATATCTAAAGTATATCTTTGCTGGTAGTTTATTCTTGGATCATAATTTCTCTCTTTCAATAGTTTGAATGTTTGGTTTCTCTCCCTCCTGGCTTGTAGAGTTTCTGCTGAAAAATTTGATGATATTCTAATTGGTTTTCCTTTGTAGGTTACCAACTTCTTTTCCCTGGCTGCCTTGAGGATTCTCTCCTTGTCATTGATTTTTGATGGCTTCAATACAATATGCCTTGGAGAATGCCTGTTAGAATTGAGGTAATTAGGTGTTCTATTTGCTTCCTGGATTCGAGGATCCAGTTCTTTCCACAAGTTTGGGAAGTTCTCATCGATGATTTGTTTGAATATATTCTCTGTTCCCTTCTCTCTTTCTTCTCCTTCTGGTATGTCCATTATTCATATATTGCTCTTTCTGATGGATCCAGAATGTTCTTGTAGAGTTCTTTCATTTCTTTTAAGTTTCAAGTCTCTTTCTTTTTTCATCCGTTTCATTTCCAGATGTCTATCTTCAATGTCACTTATTCTTTCCTCCATCTTGTCAACTCTACTACCTAAGCTCGATATTTCATTCTTCATTTCTTCTATTGTGTTCCTAATCTCCAGAAATTCTATTTGGTTCTTTTTAAAAATTTCAATATCTTTGGTAAAATGTTCATGTTGTTCTTTGATTCTGTTTTTTGAGTTCATTAAACTACCTGTCTGTGTTTTCTTGCATCTTGCTGAGTTTTCTCAGAACTGCAATATTGAATTCTCTGTCATTTAAGTCACATATTTCCATATGTTTATGTTCATTTTCTGGAGACTTTTCACTTTCTTTCTGAGCTGTATTCTTGCCTTTGTTGTTCTTGGCAATTAATGATTTATTATTTCTTTTCCTCGACATCTACAGTAATGGGTTCTGCAACAGGTTGATAGGAAGAGTTATTTCTTTGTTTTCCAGTACGTGTTGGTAGAATGTTTTATTTTCTCTCTGTCTGAAGCCTTTTTTTCTCTCTCACACTGTAGTGTTATGTTTCATCTGTAGTATTCCAGGTTCTCACACAATGGGGGGATTCCTGTAAGGAGGGCTTCTCCTCTGGTAAATGTTCACCTGGGTCATAGGGCACCGCATCCATGTGGAGGTACTGGGAGCCTTTGAAGTTCCAAAGCTCTCCCTGCTCCAGATTCAGAGCCCATGTGTTTCGGCAGTTCTGTGTACTCCTGCAGGGATCCACCCAGATAGTTGGGGACAGGGGCAGGGTGGGTTGTGAGAGGTGGCCCAGATCAATGGCGGCGACCACCACCACAGCCGGTCCTGCTTCCACAGCTCCTTCCCCTTTGCTGGAGCTATTTGTGCTGGGAATCTTTGTCTGTAGACCGCAGTTCTCAGAACTGCAAATATTCTGTACTTTTGATATGATACTGCTACTGTTCCACTTCTAGCACTGGGCAGGTGCGGACGGAGCAAGCTCTGCGAGGGTGGGGGCTAGTCCCAGCGCCTAACCCTTCTATTTTCTGTTAGGCAGTGAAGACTTAAATCACCGTTTTCAGCCTTCTTCCCTCAGTCTTTGCTCCAAGGTCTCTGCTGTGTGTTTTGGGTTCAGCCGTGTTATATGCTGTCCCCTCAGCCCTGTGGGCCATAAACAGAGGCCTAGCAGTTCAAGTTCTTCCTTCTGCTGCAGCTTCAGTATTTCTGAGATACAGTGAGCTCGGAGCACTGAGCTGTGTCTGCGTTCTCTTCCCGCGTGGCCCCATCTCCACACTTCTCCCTTCCCTCCTCCCCTAATTTGCCCACCTTTCGGTTATTTCTGTAGTGTGCCTCTTAGTCTTGTCTGTGTGCTGTGCTGGGAGTCCTTAGTGGACTTATAGTTGTTCAGTTTGTTGTACATTCCAGGGGAGATTTCAAGAGGCTCACCTTATGCCACCATTTTTATGACATCCTAGGTTGCATTTTTAAACATTAATAATGAAATGTCATAAAGTGAATTTAAGAAAAGAAACCCATTATAGTTGCATTAAATATATGAAGGAATCATTTAAACAAGGAGGAAAATGACCTGTACTTGAAAAGCAATAAGCAACAAAAGAAATAAATTGAAGTAGATACAAAAAAATAAAATTATTTACCATGTTCTTTGATAGGAAGAAGTAACATTGTTAAAATGTCTGTAGTACCCAAAGCAATCTATAGATTCAATGCAGTCCTTATCAAAATACCAACACATTTTTTACAGAATGGGCACAAATAATCCTAAAATTTATATGAAGCCACAAAGAACCCAAATATCCACAGCAATCTTGAGAAAGAAGAACATAATTGGAGGAATCATGCTCTAAGACTATACTAATCAAAGCAATGTGGTGCTCACATAAAAATAGGCAAACAGATCAATGGAACAGAATACAAAGCCCAGAAATAAACCCACACCATTATGGTCAATTAATCTATAACAAAAAGGCAAGAATATACAATGCGATAAAGATAAAATCTTCAATAAATGATGTTGGGAAAACTGAACATATACATGAAAAAAATGTAACTAGACAACATTGTTACACCATGTAAAATAATAAATTTAAAACAGATTAAAGACTGAAATGTAAGTCCCAAAACCATAAACTTCTTAGAAGAAAGCATAGGAAGTAGAATCTCTGACATTTCTTTTAGTAATACTTTTTCTAAAAGATTTCCTTTATTAAGGGGAATAAAAAAATAAACCAATGGAATTACATCAAAATAAAAAGGTTTTGAGAGCACAGGAATCCATTTACAAAACAAAAGACAACCTACTGAACGAGAGAAGATATTTGTCAATGGTACATCTCATAAGGGATTAACATGCAAAATTTATGAAGCACCCATACAACTCAACACACACACACACACACACACACACACACACACACACACAAATGAAACAAACAAACAAAACAACAACAACAATCCAATTATTGAATGGAGAGAAGACCTGTAAAAACATTTCTCCAAAGAGGACATACAGATGGCCAATAGAGTTATGAAAATATACTCAATGTCAGTAGTCATCAGATAAATGCAAATTAAAATCAAGAGTTTTCACCTCACACCTGTCAGACTAGCCATCATCAATAAATCAACAAATGTTGGTGAAGATGTAGAGAAATGAAAACCCTCGTGCACTGTTGGTGGGATTGCAAAAAGGTGCAGCCAGTATGCAAAACAGTGTTGAAGTTCCTCAAAAAGGCAAAAATAGAACTATCTTATGACACAGCAATTCCACTTCTGAGTATGCTCAATGTCAGGAATCTAAAACATTAATTCTAAAAGATATGTGAATCACTATGTTCATCACAGCATTATTTACAATAGCCAAGATAAGGAAGCGAAGCAAATGTGCATCAATAGACAATTGGATAAAGAATAAGTGGTACATAAATACAATGGGCTGAAAAGGAGATAAAAGAAGAAATCTGAAGATACCTTAAGATAAATGTAAATAAAAGCACAATGGCTCCAAATCTATGAGAAACAACAAAAGCAGTCCTAACAGGGAAGTTCATACCAATTCAGGCCTAGTCAAGGAGCAAGAAAAATCTCAAATAACAATCTAACTTACACCTAAGGGAACTGGAAAAATAGCAGCAAACAAAGCCCAAAGTGAGTTTAAGGAAGGAGGTAATAAAGATTCAAGTGGAAATATGTAAAATATAGGCTAAAAAATACAAAAGATTAATTAAACCAAGTCCTGGTTCTTTGAGAAGATAAACAAAATTGATAAACTTTTAACCAGACTCATCAAGAAAAAAAGGGAGAAGACCCAAATAAATAAAACTAGAAATGAAAAAAAAAAATGACATTGAACACCACAGAAATTTTGAAAAAAAAAGGAAGAAAAGAAAAGAATATGAAGAAGTATAAGCCAACAAATTGGACAATCTGGAAGAAACAAATTTCCAGAAATGTGAAATCTTCCAAGACTGAATCAAGAAGAAACAGAAATGTGAACAGAGCAATTACTATTAATGAAACCAAACACAGTAATCAACAAACTCCTAACAAATAGAAATCCTGGAACAGATTGCTTCACAGGTGAATGTTACCCAATATTCAAGAAATAATTTACACCTATTCTTCACACTATTCCATAATATTCAGGAGGAGAGGAGACTCCCAAGCTCATTCTATGAGGCCAACATTATCCTGACAAAAGCATTACAAAACTAGGCAAAGACATTCCAATAATAATAACAATAGTAATAATAATAATAATAATAATAATAATAATAATAAATATAATAAAAAGAAAACCTATAGGCTGATATCCCTAATAAACATAGATATAAAAACCCTCAACAAAATATTAGCAATACGAATTTAGCAATACATTATTAAGAACAATCAAGTGGCATTTATTCCTGGTATGTAAGGATGGTTTAATATTCACAAATCCAGTAACATGAAACACCACAAGAACAAGATGAAAAATAAAAATCATACGGTATTATCAATGGATGCAGAAAAGCATTTGACAAAATCCATCATCCATTTATAACAAAAACTCTAAGCAAAGTGGAAATTGAGAGAACATATACCAACATAGCAAAGTCAATATATGACAAACCAACAGCTAGAATCACACTCAATGGGGAAAAGCTGAAAACATTCCCCTCAAGATCAGAAATAAGACAAGGATGTCCACTTTCACCACTTTTGTTCAAGATAGTACTGATAGACCTAGCCACAGCAAGCAGAGAAGTAAGAGGAATACAAAGCATCCAAATTGGGAAAGAAAAAGTAAAACTATCATTACTTGAAGATGACATATTATGTAGAGAAAGAAACCCAAAGATTCCACCCAAAAATGTAAGAACTGATAAATGAAATTAGTAAAACAGCAGTTAACAAAATTAATATTCAGAAATCAGTTGCATTTTATACGTCAGCAACAAATTATCAAAGAAAAATTATGAAAACAATCCCATTTACAATTGCATCAAAAATACCTAGGAATAAATTTAACCAAGGAAGTAAAAGACCTGTACTCAGAAAATTATAAGACATTAAAAAGAGAAATTAAAGAAGATACAAATAAATGGAAACACATGTCATGCTTATTGGTAGGAAGAATTAATATAGTTAAAATTTCCATAATACCCAAAGCAACACATAGATTCAATGCAATCCCTATCAAAATACCAATGGCATTTTTTACAGAAGTATAATAAATAATTCTAAAATTTATATTGAACCATGAAAGATATCAAACAATCACAGAAATCCTGAGAAAGAACAAAGTTTGAGATAATCTGCTACCTGATATGAAACTATACTGCAAGGCCATAATAATCAAGACAGCCTAGTATTGGCATGAAAACAGACACATAGTTCCATAGAACAGAATAGAGATCCCAGGAGTAAACTGATGCCTATAAGGTCATTTAATCTACGACAAAGGAAGCAAGAATATACATTGGGATAAAGCCAGTCTACTTAATAAATGGTGCTAGGAAAAGTGGAAAGATACATATGAAAAAAAATGAAAGTGGACCACCTTCTTACTCCATAGACAAGAATAAACTAAAAAAATGGATTAAATACTGCAATGTAAGACCCAAAGTCATAAAACCCCCAGAAAGAATCAAAGGCAGTAAACTCTCAGACATTACTCTTAGTAATATTTTTACTGATTTATCTCCTCAGACAAGGGAAACAAAAGGAAAAATAAACAAACATGACTACATCAAACTAAAAAGTTTTTGCACAGAAAACGAAACCAGCAAGAAAGCGAAAAACATTCTATTGAGTGGGATAAGATATTTGCCAAAGATATATCTGATAAGGGGTTAATACCCAAAATTTATAAAACTGAACACCAAAACAAAAAACAAACAAACAATCTAATTAACAAATGGGCAGAGGACCTGGATAGACATTTCTCCAAAGAGGACATATACCCAATAGACATATGAACAGACGTTCAACTTCACTAATCATCACAGAAATGCAATTTAAAACCACAATGAGACATGATTTCACACCTGTTAGAATGCCCATCACCAGTAAATCAATAAACAAGTGTGCAAGGATGTAGACAGAAGGGAATCCTTGTGCAATGTTGATGGAATTGCAAATTGGTGCAGCCAGCTTAGAAAATAGTATGGAGTTTCCTCAAAAATTAAAAATAGAACTACCCTCTCAAGTAATGCTGAGCGAAACAAGTCAGACAGAAAAAGCAGAGAACCATGTGATTTCACTGATATGTGGTATATAAACCAAAAACAACAAAAGAACAAGACAAACAAATGAGAAACAGAAACTCATAGACACAGACAATAGTTTAGTGGTTGTCAGAGGGTAAGGGGGGCGGGGGGTGGGAGGTGGGAGATGAGGGTAAGGGGGATCGAATATATGGTGATGGAAGGAGAACTGACTCTGGGTGATGAACACACAATGGAATTTATAGATGATGTAATACAGAACTGTACACCTGAAATCTATGTAATTTTACTAACAATTGTCACCCCAATAAATTTAATTTAAAAAAAGAAATGAAAAAAAAAATAGAACTACCTTATAACTAAGCAATTCTACCCCTCGGTATTCACCCAAAGAAATCCAAAACACTAATTTGAAAAGATATATGTACCTCTATGAACACTGCAGCACTATTTTCAATAATGAAAATAAAGAAACAACTGAAATGTCCCTCAATAAATGATTGGAGAAAGAAGAAATTATATATATATACAATGGAATATTACTCATCCATAAGAAAAGAATGAAATGTTACCATTTGTGCCAACAAGAATGGGCCTAGAAGGTATTATGCTGAGTGATATACCTCTGACTGAGAAAGACAATTACTATATGTTGTCACTTGTGGAATCTGAAGCACAAAATAAATGTGGAAAAACAGATTCATAGATACAGAGAACAAAGTGATGGGTACTCATTGAGAGGGTGTTTGAGTGCTGAGTGAGAAAGGTGAAAGGATTAAAAAGTACAAAATGTCTAACCACTGTGCTATATTCCTGAAACTAATACAAAATAATATTGAATGCAAACTACAATTTAAAAAGTCATGGGGATATGTCTTACTGTATATGGAATATAGTCAATAATATTGTAATAACTATGTATAATGTCAGATAAGTAATCAATTTATTGGGGTAATCATTTTGTGAGGTATATAAAAGTCTAATTCCTATGTTGTTTAGTACAACTGAAACTAATTAGAATATGTATAAAATATAACTATTCAAGGAAAACTACTCTGTAACTATAACACCATAACTAAAAATATATCTTATAATTATAGCAATAAATCCATAATTAACATGTGAACATGTAACTAGAACTGTGAATCTAAAACTTGGACTTTGTAACTGTACATATAACTCTATAACCATAGTAATATAAAAAAAACTAAACCACTGTCACTATAATCATAACATTATAACACTAATTATATCACAAATACAGCAAATATGATGTACATACAACACTAGAGCTATATCTATAGTACTATAAAAATAACAATATTGTAATAACTATAACTATATTTCTATTACTAAAGATATAGTTTTCTAAAACTATAAAATGACTATAATTAATAATATAAACTATATCTATAACTACACTTATGATTTCATAGTTAGAATTGTGACTAAATACCTAGAACAAGCATACTATAATTCATCTTATGATTCTATAACAAAAAGCATAATTTAAACTAAAAATAACTTTATAACTGTAATACTACAATTATAACTATAACATATTTGCTATAATTAGAACATTACATATCTAACACTATTATCACAACTATGATAACTATAACAATAAACTAGAACTATATCAATGATATGCAACACAATACTTATATCTATTACTATTTTAATGTAATACTAATCTATAACACTCACACTATAACTACATGACTAATACTATAATACTAAGCTCTACAACTGTAGCACTAGAATGATAATGGTAGCAGTATAACATTTATAACTATAACACTATAAATATAGTGATAGTAGTATAATTACAAGAATGCCGTATAATTATAACTCTTATATCTAACACTTTAACTATAACTCTGTAAATACAAACAAACTTTTAAAACTATAACACTATATCACTAGACATGCAACTATGAAAATATAAATATTATTCCACGACTATAACTGCAACTGAAATAGAAAATTTTAACTAAAAAATAACACTATAACACTATAAACATAGGTATAACACAAACATTACAATACTAACACTATAATGATAGTGATGACTACAACTATATTACAATTATTAACTTAGAACTATAAATATAGCTAAATAATATAAACATAACTAAACACTGTAACTATTTCTCCATCACTATAGGACTACATTGCAGCTATAGTGCTATAAGAATAAAATACTTACCTTTCTATAACTATAACTTGATGAGAGTAAGTATAACTCTAGAGCAATAACTTTATCACTATAACTAGAGCTGTGACCTATAACAGGAACTATGACACTGTATCTCTAACTTTGGTCCTATAATTATAATGATGACTTTAACTGTAATCATAACACTATTGCTATAATCAAAATGCTAAAAGTACACCGTTACCTCTATTAGTATATAAGAACACTATCACTCTAACTGTAATGTTAATACCAAAACTATACACTGTAACTATTATCCCTTTACCATAAGACTATAGTTACACATCGTAACTATAATGCAATGTGCATTGCTCTTAGTATAAGACTGTAATCATAACTAGAACACTAAACTTTATTACACTAACACTATATATCACTAGTACCATGTCCATAATTATATTAGTTTGATTATTACCTTATCAGTATAACTATTATTATAGAATTATTATGGCTAGTATAAAATACACCTCTATCTATGTCTATAAATCTATTTATAAATCTGACCTAAAATATAACATTGTTGGTATAACTCTATCATTATTATGTCGACAATAATCTATAACTGTAATATTAACACATAGTGTTAGCGTTAGAGTTATATCTATAGTTCTATACTTGGAGTGCTAAAGTAATATTATAGTGCTACAGTTAAAGTGAAATTTGTAAGTATAACACTATCACCATAACTACAGAATGATAACTATAGTAGTAGTTCTATATACCTATTACTATACAATAACCCTATAACTGTAACCCTAACAATGATACTTTTAACATTGTAAATAATTATAATATTGTAATAATAATTACAACATTATAACCATAACAGCATTATATTTATAACTATAGGTTTTTAGCTATGCGGAGGCATATAGTTGTAATTTAGTACTCTAAATATAACTAGAGTCCTATAACTATAACTTTTTATAACACTATAAGGCAATAATTGTATAATTTTAACTAAAATTTTATAATACTTACTAGAACACTATACTATAATACTAAAGCATAATGCTAGTATAATTATAACTATGTAAGTATAACCATAATATTGCAAATATAACCAAATGACAATTGTTGCAATGTTAAGATGATAACTATATAACTATAATTATAATTAAAGAAGTATAACTACATAATTATATTGACTGTATTTAAAGTTTATAATTATGACAGTATAACTACAGCCTTGCAACTACAATGCTAATTATATAACACTAATGCTCGTGCCCTGTTCGTAAGATTGCAAATTTTTGTAGCCACCATGGACAACAGTATAGGGATTCCTCATAAAATTAAAAACAGAACTACCTTAAACCCAGAAATTCCACTTCTGGATATTTATCCAAAGAAATCCAAAACACTAATTTGAAAAAAATATATATGCAACCCTATGCTCATTACAACACTAATTACAATAGCCAAGTTATGGAAGCAACTTAAGTACACATCAGTAGTTGACTGAATAAAAAAGAAGTGGTACATATATACAATGGAATATTACTGGGCCATAAAAAAGAATGGAATCTTACCATCTGTGACAACATGAATTGACCTGGAGGGTATTATGCTAAGTGAAATAAGTCTGACAGAGAAAGACAAATACCATATGATCTCACTTATATGTGGAATCTGAATAACAAAACAAACAAACAAACAAAAAAACCAACCCAGAAACAAACTCATAGATACAGAGAACAAACTAACAGTTGCCCAGTGGGAAGGGGTTGAAGGGCTGGGTGAAAAATGTGACAGGATTAAGAATTGGTAACTACAAAACAGTTATGTCAATGTAAAGTACAGCATAGGGAATATAGCCAATAATAATGTAATAACTATTTATAGTACCACGTGAGTACTAGACTAATTAGGGGGATCACTGAATAAATTATATCAATTTCTAACAACTAGGCTGTACACCTGACACTAAAACAAAATAATATTGACTATCAACTGTAATTGAAAAAATAAATTATATAACAATAATAATATGACTATAACACTATAACTATAACAATAATATTGCAACTATAATAAGACTACCATCATTACAACCATCATAGTACCTCTATAACCATAAAATTATAATTATAACTGGAGCAGGACAATTATATCAATATAATGACAATTAAACCACGATCACTATAGAACTAAAACTATGACTATATTAATAACACTATAACTATATCTGTAGCATTAAAGCTATGACAATAGCACTACACATACAACTATAGGATGATAACTATGACTATAAACAAATGCCTATAATATGGTAACTCTGTAACTTTAACAATAAGTATTAAACAATAACTATTCTTGTAAAATTAAAACTTAACAATAAGTATCAACTTAACGATAAGTATGACTATAGCTATAACTTTTACCATGTATCTCTAACTAAATTTTAACTATATTACAAATGTTACTATAACAATGTAAATATAACAATTTAATTCTGACTATATCACTATAACTATAGCATTATAACACTAAAATTACAACTGTAATGTTACCATTATAAGAGGCTCATGATAACTATAATACTAACACTGTAACTATAATGTTAATGCTGTATCTATAACACTGATACAATGTCTATGTCATTCCCTCTATAACTATCATTAGAATTCTATATTTATAACACTCCCACTGTAAAATATTAACACTGTAATTATAACTTCATCATTGTAAATATAATTATAGCATTATAGTGTAATCTTAATGCTATAAAAACGTTATACTTTATAACTAAAACTAAAATCATAATTATCAATATAATTAAAATGCTGTAAATAAAAATACAATTATAAATAGTAAACCTGCACTTATAACTGTAACATTACAACTGTAATTGCTACACTGTAACTAAAATATAACACTATAACTACAACAGTATAATTATTACCCTAACACTGCAACTATAACTCTGTTACTATAATACTGTAAGTATAACTCTAAAACTCCTGTTTGTGACAATATAATTCAATAACTATAACTATATAACTATAACCATAACACAATAGCTATAGCTCTATAATTATAACTTTATTAGTTTATTACAAAAACATTATACATATATATAATAGTCATTGTGTACATATAATACACATAATAGTTATTACACACACACACACACACACAAACACACAGAAAATGACCATCCCTCGCTCACGAATAATTATAATCTTAAAATACATTTTCTTACTTAAAGAAACAAGGACCAAGGATGCTTAGAAAAACAGTTTATCCCAGTTTTGAGGCAAGTAGTATTCAACATAATTCTGGAAGATCATTCATACCAAATAGGATGATACAAAACACTATTTGAATCTGATCAAGTCTTAGAACTTGCATACAATTTATAGAAATTATGAGGAATAGAGACACAAGTTGAACAATATGCTAAATGACTAAACAGACTTATTCAGAACATTGAGCATTCTACAAAACAACTGATCTTTCTTCTATTAGCCAATGGTATAAAAGCAAAATTAAGTGGAGGCTGCTGTAGACTAAAGAATACACCACTGAGTACATTTTACAGAGCTAATTTAAAATTTAAGTCTAATGAAGTTCAAAAGTACTATTTTGATAAATATTGTGAACATTTGATTATGACCTCCATGTTAGATAACACCTAGGAATAATTGTTAGGTGTTATGATGGACACAAAACTATAAAAAATTAAATTCTACAGTTTTAGAGATATTTAGTAAAATATATAAAAATGAGATGATGTCAAAATTTTTCCTTGAAATCTTCGTCAAAGATAAGAAATAAAATGAAAAGAAAAATAAGGTCAATGAGGTCTCAAAATGTCGATAATCTTATAATGTGCATGACTCCAGTATGGTATTCATCATACTGTCCTACACACTTGTATAGGTATGAAATGCTTCATAATTATTTTTTGAAAAAAGCATGGTATGTGGGTATTGTGAACCATTTCATAAGAACATATTTGAAAATTTTATGGAAAGAGTAATGCCTAAAACATAAACAATCATAACAGACAAATAAGGAAATATGAAACCTGAATAATCTCTTAATCATTAAACAATAAAGCAGTAGACAAAATATTTACCCACAAACTAAACATTAGGTTTAATTGTCTTCACCAACAATTTCTACCAAATATTTAAGAAACACATTATTACAATGTTAAAGAAGCATTCCTATAGATAGGAGATATAAGGACTAGTCACAAAATTATTTGCAAGCTAACATAATATTAATACCAAGACTCATGAAAGACTTTACAACATAGAAAAATTTCAGCCCATACTCATATGCTGACATATCAGTACCTGAAAATTTGCATAGTCATTGTGAAAACTGTTTTGTATTTTTGCTAAAATTCAACAAGTGCTAGAGAAACAGTGGAGAAAAACGAACATGATACACTGTTGGTGGGAATGCAGACTGGTGCAGCCACTATGGAAGGCAGTGTGGATGTTCCTCAAAAAGTAAGAATAGATTTACCCTATGACCCAGCAATCCCTTTTCTGGGTATCTACCCAAAAAATCTGAAAACATTTGTTCATAAATATATATGTGCTCCGATGTTCATTTCAGCTTTCTTTATGGTGGCCAAGACATGGAAACAATCGAAGTGTCCTTTGATAGATGATTGGGTAAAGAACTCGTGGTATGTATACACAAATGAATACTATTCTGCCACAAGATAAGATGAAATAGTACCATTTGCAACAACATGGACAGATCTTGAGATTATTATGTTAAGCGAAATAAGTCAGATAGAAAAAGTACAGAACCATAGGATTTCACTGATGTGGTATATAAAACTGAAAATAACAAAAGAACAAGACAAACAAATGAAGAAACAAAACCTCATAGATACAGACAATAGTTTAGTGGTTACCAGAAGGTAAAAGGGAAGGAGGGTGGTAGATGAGTCTGAAGGGGATCAAATATGTGGTGATGGAAAGAGAACTGACTATGGATGGTGAACACATAATGTGATATATAGATGATGTATTACAGAATTGTACACCTCAAACCTATGTAACTTTACTAACAATTATCACCCCAATAAATTTAAAAAATAAATTTAAAAAAAATTCGAAGAAATATGGAATAGGAAAGACGGGGAAAAATGGCAGCGTGAGGTGAGCCTCTGTAAAGTTCCCCTGGAATTTACAACGAATCGATCAAAAATAACTCAACGAGGACTCCCAGCACAGCAGACATGCAAGACGAAGACGTCCACTACTGAAGTCACCTACAGGTGTGCAAATTATGTGAGCTGGGAAGGAGGAAACAGAGAAGTGCTGAGACGGAGCAGCGCAGGCACAGGATGCAGACTTAGTTCAGTGCTCCGAGCTCTCTGCATCCCAGATCTACCGCAGCTGCGGGAGAGGGAAGAACTTGGACTACTAGGGCTCTGCTTATGGCGTACAGGGGTGAGGGGGCAGCACATAACACGGCTGAACCCAACACTCATGGCAGAAGCCTTGGAGAAAAGACTGAGGGAAGAAGGCTAAAAACGGTGGTTTAAGCTGTGACTGCCAAGCAAAGAACGGAAGGTTTAGGCACTGAGATTAGCTGCCCCCTCCCTACCCACCCAGAGCTCACCCCACCCCCATCTGCCCGGTGCTAGAAACAACAGTAGCAGTGTCAGATCAAAAGAATATAATATTTGCTGTTCTGACAACTGTGGACCGCAGACACAAATTCGCAGCACAACTAGTTCCGGCAAAGGGGAGGGAGCTGTGGAAGCAGGACCGGCTGTGGTGGTGGTAGCCTCCATTACCCTGGACCACCTCTCAAAATTCACCATGCTCCTGACCCCACCTATCTGGGCGGATCCCTGCAAGAGTAAACAGAACTGCTGAAACATACGCGCTCTGTATCTGGAGATGGAAGAGCTTTGAAACATCAAAAGCTCTCCACATATGCACCGGGACACTGCGCCCTGTGACCTAGACGAAGTATTAACAGAGGAGAATCCCGTCTCCCAGGGAATCCCGCCATTGTGTGAGAAGCTGGAATAGTGCAGAGAAAACATAGCACTAACGTGTGGGAGAGGAAAAATAGGCTGCAGTCGGAGAAAAAAGAAAACATTCTACCAACAAGTACTGGTAAAAAAAAGAAAGACCTTTTCCTATCAACCTGTTGCAGAAGCCACTGCTGTAGATGTCTAGGAAGAGAAATAGTAAATAAGTAATTGCCATCAATAACCAAGGCAACAAGATAGCTCAGAAAGAAAGTGAAAAGTCTCCAGAAAAAGCACTTAAAGTTACAGAAATATGTGACTTAAATGACAGAGAATTCAAGATTGTAGTTCTGAAAAAACTCAAAGAGATGCAAGAAAACACAGATAGGCAGTTAAATGAACTCAGAAACACAATCAAAGAATAGCTTGAGCATTTTTCGAAAGAGACTGAAATTTTAAGAAAGAACCAAATAGAATTTCTGGAGATTAAGAACTCAATAGAAGAAATTAAGAATGAAATAGCCAGCTTAGGTAGCAGAGTTGACCAGATGGAGGAAAGAATCAGTGACATCGAAGATAGAAACCTGGACATTACACAGATGGAAGAAGAAAGAGACTTGAGACTTAAAAGAAATGAAAGAACTCTACAAGAACTTTATGACTCCATCAGAAAGAGCAATATAAGAATAATGGGCATACCAGAAGAAGAAAGAGAGAAGGGAACAGAGAATATATTCAAACAAATTGTCGATGAGAACTTCCCAAACATGTGGACAGAATAGGACACTCAAATCCAAGAAGCAAATAGAACACCTAATTACCTCAATCCCAACAGGCCTCCTCCAAGGCACATTATATTGAAGCTGTCTAAAATCAACGACAAAGAAAGAATCCTAAAGTAAGACAGGGAAAAGAAGATGGTAATTTAAAAAGGAAACCCCATTAGACTATCATCAGATTTTTCAGCAGAATCTCTATAAGCCAGGAGGGAGTGGAACCAAATATCCAAACTATTGAAAGACAGAAAATATGAGCCAAGAATAAGATATCCAGCAAAGATAGCCTTTAGATATGAAGGAGGAATAAAGACCTTTCCAGACATACAGAAGCTGAGGGAATTTTCTAATACACGACAAGCACTAGAAGAAATACTAAAGGAGGTTATTCGACCACCATCAACAGGGACAATTTGTGGCAACCAAAACATAGAAAGGGGGAGAGTAAAGACCTGAACTGGAATATGGGAATGGAGAAAGTAAGCATGCTGAAGAAAAAGGAATACTCTAAATATCAAACTTTCTTTTACATAAACTTAACGGTAACCACTCAAAAAAAAAAAAAAATCCAGAACTGAAATATGTACTGTAATAAAAGAAGAAACAGAGGGAAACATCATAGAATACCACCACACAGAAATAATAGACAACAACAAAAAGGCAAAGAAATAATGGAGACACAGCCTTACCAGAAAACTAAAGATAGAATGACAGGAGATCTTCACACATCAATAATCACCCTAAATGTAAATGGACTGAACTCACCAATAAAAAGTCACAGAGTAGCATATTAGATCAAAAAACTAAACCCAACCATATGCTGTCTCCAAGAGACACATTTCAGCTACAAGGACAAGCATAGACTCAAAGTGAAAGGGTGGAAATTGACACTCCAAGCAAATGCTACCCAGAGAAAATCAGGTGTAGCCATAACGATATCAGACGAAACAGACTTCAAGGTGGAAAAGATAACAAGAGACATAGATGGAAATTTCATAATGGTGAAGGGGACTATACAACAAGAAGACATAACAGTCATCAATATTTATGCCTCCAATCAGGGAGCACAAACATATACCAAGCAACTACTATCAGAACTAAAGGGAGAAATTGACCAAAACACAATTATACTAGGGGACTTAAATACATCATTGACAGCTATGGATAGATCATCCAAACAGAAAATAAATAACGAAATAGCAGCCCTAAATGACGAATTAGATAAATGGACATAATTGACATTTATAGAGCACTTCATCCTAAAATATTAGACTATATGTTATTTTCTAGTGTACATGGAACACTCTCAAGGATAGACCATATATTGGGATATAAAGTCAGCCTCAGCAAATTGAAGAAGATTGAAATCATACAGAGCATCTTCTCTGATCACAAGGCTTTGAAATTGGATATCAACTGCAAAAAGACAGCAGGAAAAAAAAACAAATACATGGAGATATAACAACATACTTTTAAAGAATGACTGAGTCAAAGAAGAAGTTAGAGGAGAGATCAAAAGATACTTAGAAAGAAATTATAAAGAAAATAAATCCTACCAAAATTTTTTGGATGCAGCGAAAGCAGTTTTAAGAGGGAAATTTATATCAATGCAGGCCTATCTCAAGAAACAAGAAAAATCGCAAATAAATAGCCTCATGTTACACCTTAAAGAACTAGAAAAAGAAGAACAAGTGAAACCCAAGGTCAGCAGAAGAAAAGAAATAAAAAAAATCAGAGCAGATCTAAATGAAATAGAGAACACAAAGAAAATAGAAAAAATTAATGTGACAAAGAGCTGGTTCTTTGAAAGATTAACAAAATTGACAAAACCTTGGCTAGAATCACTAAGATAAAAAGAGAGAAGACACTAATTAACAAAATCAGAAACGAAAAAGGGGAAGTTATCACTGACACCACAGAAATACAAAGGATTATCCAAGAATACTGTGAAGGACTATATGACACCAAAATCAGTAACCTAGAAGAAATGGACAAGTTCTTAGTAACATATAGCCTTCCAAGGCTGAACCATGAAGAACTGGGAAATCTAAACAGACCGATCACCAGTAATGATATTGAATCAGTCATCCAAAACCTTCGCAAAAGCAAAAGTCCGGGACCAGATGGCTTCACTAGTGAATTCTACCAAACCTTCAAAGAGGATCTAATACCAATCTTGCACAAACTCTTCCAAAAAATTGAAGAAGAGACAGTACTCCCTAACTCATTTTATGAGGCCAACATTACCCTGATAATAAAACCTGGTAAGGACAGCACAAAAAAACAAAACTACAGACCAATATCTCTGATGAATACAAATGCAAAAATCCTAAACAAAATTCTAGCACATCGAATACAACAATGCACTAAAATGATTATTCATCATGACCAAGTGGGGTTCATCCCCGGGGCACAAGGATGGTTCAACATACGCAAATCCATCAATGTGATACATCACAAAAACAAAATACAGGACAAAAAACATATGATTATATCAATTGATGCAGAAAAAGCATTTAACAAGATACAACATCCATTTATGATTAAAACACTTCATAAAATAGGTAAAGAAGGAAAATACCTTAATATAATAAAGGCCATATATGACAAGCCCTCTGCTAATCTCATAATTAATGGAGAAAAACTGAAGCCCTTTGCTCTACGTTCAGGAACACGACAGGGATGTCCCCTATCACCTCTGCTTTTCAACATAGTGTTGGAAGTCCTTGCCAGAGCAATCAGGCAAGAGAAAGAAATAAAAGGCATCCAAATTTGGAATGAAGATGTTAAATTGTCACTCTTTGCAGATGACAGGAAGCTATATATAGAAAACCCTAAAGACTCCACAAAAAAGATATTAGAAACAATCAACGAATACAGTAAAGTTGCTGGCAACAAAATCAACGTAAAAGAGTCCATTGCTTTCCTATATACTAACAATGAAATCTCAGAAAAAGAAATACAAAAAACAATTTCTTTTGCAATTGCAGTAAAAAAAATAAAATACCTAGGAATAAACTTAACCAAGGATGTGAAAGACGTATATGCTGAAAACTATAAGACATTTTTGAAAGAAATTAAAGAAGACAGGAAGAAATGGAAAGACATTCCATGCTCATGGATTGGAAGAATCAACATAGTTAAAATGGCCATATTACCCAAAGCTATATGCAGATTTAATGCAATCCCCATCAAAATCTCAATGACATTTTTAAAGAAATACAACAAAAAATCATCAGATTTGTTTGGAACCACAAAAGACCCCAAATAGACGAACAATCTTAAGAAAAATAACAATAATGGAGGTATCACACTTTCTGACTTTGGCTTGTAGTACAGGACTACAATAATCAAAACAGCATGGTATTGGCAGAAAAACAGACACATAGGCCAAGGAATAGAATTGAGAACCCATAAATAAAACCACATAAATATGGACAGACAATTTTTGACAAAGAAGCTAAAAACATACAGTGGAGGAAAGACAGCCTCTTCAATAAATGGTCCTGGGAGAATTGCATAACCACGTGCAAAAGAATGAAACTGGACTGCTATTTGCCACCATGTACCAAAATTAATTCTAAATGGATCAAAGACTTAAGCGTAAGACCTGACGCAATAACCTGCATAGAAGAAAACATGGGTAATAAACTAATGGACCTTGGGTTCAAAGAGCATTTTATGAATTTGACTCCAAAGGCAATGGAAGTAAAAGCTAAAATAAACAAATGGGACTATATGAAACTTAAAACCTTCTGCACAGCAAAATAAACCATTGACAACATAAAGATGCAACCAACTGAATGGGAGAGGATTTTTCCAAACAGTGACTAGGATAAGGGGCTAATATCCAAAATATACAAGGAAGTCATACAACTCAACAAAAAAAAAAACAGAAACAGCCCAATTGAAAAATGGGCAGAGAACCTGGAGAGACATTTCTCCAAAGAGGACATAGAAATGGCAAATAGACATATGAAAAAATGCTCAACATCACTAATCATCAGAGAAATGGAATTAAAAACCACAATGAGATATCACCTCAACCCTGTCAGAATGGCTATCATCAACAAAACAAATAATAACAAGTGTTGGAGAGGCTGTGGAGAAAAAGGAACCCTCATACACTGTTGGTGGGAATGCAGACTGGTGATGAATAATCTTTTCAATGCATTGTTTTAATCGATTTGCTAGAATTTTATTTAGGATTTTTGCATCGGTATTCATCAGAGATATTGGTCTGTAGTATACTTTTTTTGTGTTGTCCTTACCAGGTTTTGCTCTCAGGGTAATGTTGGCCTCATAAAATGTGTTATTGAGTACTGTCACTTCTTCAGTTTTTTTAAAGAGTTTGAGCAGGATTGGTATTAGATCCTCCTAGAAGGTTTGGTAGAGTTCACTAGAGAAGGCATCTAGTCCTGGACTTTGCTTTTGGAAGGTTTTGGATGACTGACTCAATTTTGTTACTGGTGATCTGTCTGTTTAGATTTTCCAGTTCTTCATGGTTCAGCCTTCGACGGCTATATGTTTCTAAGAACTTGTCCATTTCTTCTAGGTTATTGAATTTGGTGACATATAGTCCTTCATAGTATTCTTGGATGATCCTTTGTATTTCTGTGGTGTCCGTGATAATTTCCCCTTTTTCATTTCTGATTTGGTTAATTAGTGTCTTCTCTCTTTTTATCTTAGTGATTCTAGCCAAGGGTTTGTAAATTTTGTTAATCCTTTCAAAGAACCAGCTCTTTGTCACTTTAATTTATTTATTTATTTTCTTTTTGTTCTCTATTTCTTTCAGTTCTGCTCTGACTTTTGTTATTTCCTTTCTTCTGTTGAACTTGGGTTTCACTTGCTCTTCTTTTTCTAGTTCTTTAAGGTATAACCTGAGGCTATTTATTTGGGAGTTTCCTTGTTTCTTGAGATAGGCCTGAAATGATATAAATTTCCCTCTTAAAATTGCTTTCATTGCATCCCAAAAATTTTGGTAGGATGTATTTTCATTGTCATTTGTTTCTATGTATCTTTTGATCTCTCCTCTAATTTCTTCTTTGACCCAGTCCTTCTTTAAAAGTATGTTGTTTAATCTCCATATATTTGTGTTTTTTCCTGCTTTCTTTTGCCAGTTGATATCCAATTTCAAAGCCTTGTGATCAGAGAATATGCTTGGTATGATTTCAATCTTCTTAAATTTGCTGAGGCAGATTTTATATCCCAATATATGGTCTATCCTTGAGAATGTTCCATGTACACTAGTAAAGAATGTACAGTCTGTTGCTTTAGAATAAAGTGCTCTGTATATGTCAGTTATGTCCATTTCATCTAATGTGACATTTAGGGCTGCTATTTCTTTATTTATTTTCTGTTTGGACGATCTATCCATAGTTGTCAATGATGTATTTAAACCTCCTAGTATAATTGTGTTTTGGTCAGTTTCTCCCTTTACTTCTGTTAGTAGTTGCTTGGTATATTTAGGTGCTCCCTGATTGGGGGCATAAATATTGATGACTGTTATGTCTTCTTGTTGTATAGACCCCTTCACTATTATGAAATGTCCATCTTTGTCTCTTGTTATCTTTTTCACCTTGAAGTCTGTTTCATGTGATAACATTATGGCTACACCTGATTTTCTATGGGTACCATTTGCTTGCAGTGTCAATTTCCACACTTTCACTTTGAGTCTATGGTTGTCATTGCAGGTGATATGTGTCTCTTGGAGACCGCATATGGTTGGGTTTAGTTTTTTGATCCAATCTGCTACTCTGTGTCTTTTTATTGGTGAGTTCAGCCCATTTACATTTAGGGTGATTATGGATATGTGAGGATTTCCTGTCATTCTGTCTTTAGTTTTCTGGTAAGGCTGTGTCTCCATTGTTTCTTTGCCTTTTTGTTGTTGTCTATTATTTCTGTGTGGTAGTATTCTATGATGTTTCCCTCTGTTTCTTCTTTTATTACAGTATATATTTCAGTTCTGGATTTCTTTTTTTTTTTTTGAGTTGTTACCCTTACGTTTATGTAAAAGAAATTTTGGTATTTAGAGTATTCAATTTTCTTTATTTTTTTATTTATCTATTTTATTTATTTATTTTTTATTTTTTTTTATTAGTTTCAGCTGCACAAGACAAAGCAAAACTTAGACGTTTATCATTTATATCCCTCACAATGTGTGAGCCCCCCTCCCCCCATCCACTATCCCTCTGTACATTCCCCAAATTAATTTTCAAACCCCCATGACCATCTTATGGTTACCGAATATTTTTCAAAACCTCTCACTTTCCCCTAATCCCCACCCCCCTGCCCCTCTAGCAAACCTCTGTTTTTCCTCCATGTTTCCAAAACTGTCTATGATTAGTTCATTCACTTATTATTTTCTTTAGATTCCGCATATAAGTGAGATCATATGGTATTTGTCTTTCTCTGTCTGACTTATTTCACTTAACATAATGTTCTCTAGGTCCATCCATGTTGTTGCAAATGGTAAGATTTGTTTCTTCTTTATGGCTGCGTAATACTCCATTGTATAAATGTACCACATTTGTTAATCCAGTCATCTACCGATGGGCATTTTGGTTGTTTCCAGGTCTTGGCTATTGTGTATAGTGCTGCAATAAACATAGGAGTGCATAAAGATTTTTGAATTGGAGTTTTTGATTTCTCCGGATTGATACCTAAGAGTGGGATTGCTGGATCATGAGGTAGTTCCATTTTCAGATTTTTGAGATACCTCCAAACTGTTTTCCATAGTGGCTGCACCAATCTACATTCCCACCAACAGTGCACCAGCATTCCCTTTTCTCCACATCCACTCCAGCACTTGTTATTTGTTGATTTATTGATGATAGCCATCTTGACCGGGGTGAGGTTGTATCTCATTGTGGTTTTTATTTTCATTTTTCTAATGGTTAGTGAGGTTGAACATTTCTTCATATGTCTGTTTGCCATCTGTATGTCCTTTTTAGAAAAATGTCTCTTCATGTCCTCTGCCCATTTTTTAATTGGGTTGTTTGTTTTTTTGGAGTTGAGTTGAGTGAGTTTTTAATAAATTTGTGATACTAACCCCTTATCAGATATATCATTGGCAAATATCTTTTCCCATTCAGTAGGATCCATTTTTGTTTTATTGATGGTTTCCTTTGCTGTGAAAAAGCTTTTTAGTTTGATGTAGTCCCACATGTTTATTTTTTTTCTTACTTCCGTCTCGCGAGGGGATATATCATTAAAAATCTTACTCCGGGTAATGTCTGTGAAGTTTCTTCTTATATTTTCTTCTAGGAATTTTATGGTTTCAGATCTTACATTTAAATCTTTAAGCCATTTTGAATTTATTTTTGTATGTGGTGTTCGGAGGTGATCCAGCTTCATCTTTTTGCATGTGTCTGTCCAAGTTTCCCATCACCATTTATAGATTAGACTCTCTTTACCCCACCGTACATTCTTGCTTTCATTGTCATAGATTAAATGGCCATATAGGCATGGATTGATTTCTGGACTCTCTATTCTGTTCCATTGATCTATGGGTCTGCTTTTATGCCAATACCATGCTGTTTTGATTACTGTAGCCTTGTAGTATAATTTGAAGTCAGGTATTGTTATACCTCCCACTTTGTTCTTATTTCTCAAGATTGTTGAGGAAATCCGGGGTC